>NW_028232192.1:0-107765 GCF_054491065.1 Syngnathus leptorhynchus | reverse complement strand
CCCCAACAGCCTTTTTTTTCATAAGACTTTAACCGAGTGACGGGAGAGCGGCATTTCAGAAAACGTGCTTATCTCGGCGAGAAAAAGCGATTTCGGCAATAAAATTTAAAACGCGTGTAAAACATAAACCAAACGATGAAATTGGTTATTTCTTCATGTATAATGATCAACTCGATACTCCCTAGCCCCCAACAGCCTTTTTTTTCATAACACTTTAACCAGAGTGACGGGAGAGCGGCATTTCAGAAAACGTGCTTATCTCGGCGAGAAAAAGCGATTTCGGCAATAAAATTTAAAACGCGTGTAAAACATAAACCAAACGATGAAATTGGTTATTTCTTCATGTATAATGATCAACTCGATACTCCCTAGCCCCCAACAGCCTTTTTTTTCATAACACTTTAACCAGAGTGACGGGAGAGCGGCATTTCAGAAAACGTGCTTATCTCGGCGAGAAAAAGCGATTTCGGCAATAAAATTTAAAACGCGTGTAAAACATAAACCAAACGATGAAATTGGTTATTTCTTCATGTATAATGATCAACTCGATACTCCCTAGCCCCCAACAGCCTTTTTTTTCATAACACTTTAACCAGAGTGACGGGAGAGCGGCATTTCAGAAAACGTGCTTATCTCGGCGAGAAAAAGCGATTTCGGCAATAAAATTTAAAACGCGTGTAAAACATAAACCAAACGATGAAATTGGTTATTTCTTCATGTATAATGATCAACTCGATACTCCCTAGCCCCCAACAGCCTTTTTTTTCATAACACTTTAACCAGAGTGACGGGAGAGCGGCATTTCAGAAAACGTGCTTATCTCGGCGAGAAAAAGCGATTTCGGCAATAAAATTTAAAACGCGTGTAAAACATAAACCAAACGATGAAATTGGTTATTTCTTCATGTATAATGATCAACTCGATACTCCCTAGCCCCCAACAGCCTTTTTTTTCATAACACTTTAACCAGAGTGACGGGAGAGCGGCATTTCAGAAAACGTGCTTATCTCGGCGAGAAAAAGCGATTTCGGCAATAAAATTTAAAACGCGTGTAAAACATAAACCAAACGATGAAATTGGTTATTTCTTCATGTATAATGATCAACTCGATACTCCCTAGCCCCCAACAGCCTTTTTTTTCATAACACTTTAACCAGAGTGACGGGAGAGCGGCATTTCAGAAAACGTGCTTATCTCGGCGAGAAAAAGCGATTTCGGCAATAAAATTTAAAACGCGTGTAAAACATAAACCAAACGATGAAATTGGTTATTTCTTCATGTATAATGATCAACTCGATACTCCCTAGCCCCCAACAGCCTTTTTTTTCATAACACTTTAACCAGAGTGACGGGAGAGCGGCATTTCAGAAAACGTGCTTATCTCGGCGAGAAAAAGCGATTTCGGCAATAAAATTTAAAACGCGTGTAAAACATAAACCAAACGATGAAATTGGTTATTTCTTCATGTATAATGATCAACTCGATACTCCCTAGCCCCCAACAGCCTTTTTTTTCATAACACTTTAACCAGAGTGACGGGAGAGCGGCATTTCAGAAAACGTGCTTATCTCGGCGAGAAAAAGCGATTTCGGCAATAAAATTTAAAACGCGTGTAAAACATAAACCAAACGATGAAATTGGTTATTTCTTCATGTATAATGATCAACTCGATACTCCCTAGCCCCCAACAGCCTTTTTTTTCATAACACTTTAACCAGAGTGACGGGAGAGCGGCATTTCAGAAAACGTGCTTATCTCGGCGAGAAAAAGCGATTTCGGCAATAAAATTTAAAACGCGTGTAAAACATAAACCAAACGATGAAATTGGTTATTTCTTCATGTATAATGATCAACTCGATACTCCCTAGCCCCCAACAGCCTTTTTTTTCATAACACTTTAACCAGAGTGACGGGAGAGCGGCATTTCAGAAAACGTGCTTATCTCGGCGAGAAAAAGCGATTTCGGCAATAAAATTTAAAACGCGTGTAAAACATAAACCAAACGATGAAATTGGTTATTTCTTCATGTATAATGATCAACTCGATACTCCCTAGCCCCCAACAGCCTTTTTTTTCATAACACTTTAACCAGAGTGACGGGAGAGCGGCATTTCAGAAAACGTGCTTATCTCGGCGAGAAAAAGCGATTTCGGCAATAAAATTTAAAACGCGTGTAAAACATAAACCAAACGATGAAATTGGTTATTTCTTCATGTATAATGATCAACTCGATACTCCCTAGCCCCCAACAGCCTTTTTTTTCATAACACTTTAACCAGAGTGACGGGAGAGCGGCATTTCAGAAAACGTGCTTATCTCGGCGAGAAAAAGCGATTTCGGCAATAAAATTTAAAACGCGTGTAAAACATAAACCAAACGATGAAATTGGTTATTTCTTCATGTATAATGATCAACTCGATACTCCCTAGCCCCCAACAGCCTTTTTTTTCATAACACTTTAACCAGAGTGACGGGAGAGCGGCATTTCAGAAAACGTGCTTATCTCGGCGAGAAAAAGCGATTTCGGCAATAAAATTTAAAACGCGTGTAAAACATAAACCAAACGATGAAATTGGTTATTTCTTCATGTATAATGATCAACTCGATACTCCCTAGCCCCCAACAGCCTTTTTTTTCATAACACTTTAACCAGAGTGACGGGAGAGCGGCATTTCAGAAAACGTGCTTATCTCGGCGAGAAAAAGCGATTTCGGCAATAAAATTTAAAACGCGTGTAAAACATAAACCAAACGATGAAATTGGTTATTTCTTCATGTATAATGATCAACTCGATACTCCCTAGCCCCCAACAGCCTTTTTTTTCATAACACTTTAACCAGAGTGACGGGAGAGCGGCATTTCAGAAAACGTGCTTATCTCGGCGAGAAAAAGCGATTTCGGCAATAAAATTTAAAACGCGTGTAAAACATAAACCAAACGATGAAATTGGTTATTTCTTCATGTATAATGATCAACTCGATACTCCCTAGCCCCCAACAGCCTTTTTTTTCATAACACTTTAACCAGAGTGACGGGAGAGCGGCATTTCAGAAAACGTGCTTATCTCGGCGAGAAAAAGCGATTTCGGCAATAAAATTTAAAACGCGTGTAAAACATAAACCAAACGATGAAATTGGTTATTTCTTCATGTATAATGATCAACTCGATACTCCCTAGCCCCCAACAGCCTTTTTTTTCATAACACTTTAACCAGAGTGACGGGAGAGCGGCATTTCAGAAAACGTGCTTATCTCGGCGAGAAAAAGCGATTTCGGCAATAAAATTTAAAACGCGTGTAAAACATAAACCAAACGATGAAATTGGTTATTTCTTCATGTATAATGATCAACTCGATACTCCCTAGCCCCCAACAGCCTTTTTTTTCATAACACTTTAACCAGAGTGACGGGAGAGCGGCATTTCAGAAAACGTGCTTATCTCGGCGAGAAAAAGCGATTTCGGCAATAAAATTTAAAACGCGTGTAAAACATAAACCAAACGATGAAATTGGTTATTTCTTCATGTATAATGATCAACTCGATACTCCCTAGCCCCCAACAGCCTTTTTTTTCATAACACTTTAACCAGAGTGACGGGAGAGCGGCATTTCAGAAAACGTGCTTATCTCGGCGAGAAAAAGCGATTTCGGCAATAAAATTTAAAACGCGTGTAAAACATAAACCAAACGATGAAATTGGTTATTTCTTCATGTATAATGATCAACTCGATACTCCCTAGCCCCCAACAGCCTTTTTTTTCATAACACTTTAACCAGAGTGACGGGAGAGCGGCATTTCAGAAAACGTGCTTATCTCGGCGAGAAAAAGCGATTTCGGCAATAAAATTTAAAACGCGTGTAAAACATAAACCAAACGATGAAATTGGTTATTTCTTCATGTATAATGATCAACTCGATACTCCCTAGCCCCCAACAGCCTTTTTTTTCATAACACTTTAACCAGAGTGACGGGAGAGCGGCATTTCAGAAAACGTGCTTATCTCGGCGAGAAAAAGCGATTTCGGCAATAAAATTTAAAACGCGTGTAAAACATAAACCAAACGATGAAATTGGTTATTTCTTCATGTATAATGATCAACTCGATACTCCCTAGCCCCCAACAGCCTTTTTTTTCATAACACTTTAACCAGAGTGACGGGAGAGCGGCATTTCAGAAAACGTGCTTATCTCGGCGAGAAAAAGCGATTTCGGCAATAAAATTTAAAACGCGTGTAAAACATAAACCAAACGATGAAATTGGTTATTTCTTCATGTATAATGATCAACTCGATACTCCCTAGCCCCCAACAGCCTTTTTTTTCATAACACTTTAACCAGAGTGACGGGAGAGCGGCATTTCAGAAAACGTGCTTATCTCGGCGAGAAAAAGCGATTTCGGCAATAAAATTTAAAACGCGTGTAAAACATAAACCAAACGATGAAATTGGTTATTTCTTCATGTATAATGATCAACTCGATACTCCCTAGCCCCCAACAGCCTTTTTTTTCATAACACTTTAACCAGAGTGACGGGAGAGCGGCATTTCAGAAAACGTGCTTATCTCGGCGAGAAAAAGCGATTTCGGCAATAAAATTTAAAACGCGTGTAAAACATAAACCAAACGATGAAATTGGTTATTTCTTCATGTATAATGATCAACTCGATACTCCCTAGCCCCCAACAGCCTTTTTTTTCATAACACTTTAACCAGAGTGACGGGAGAGCGGCATTTCAGAAAACGTGCTTATCTCGGCGAGAAAAAGCGATTTCGGCAATAAAATTTAAAACGCGTGTAAAACATAAACCAAACGATGAAATTGGTTATTTCTTCATGTATAATGATCAACTCGATACTCCCTAGCCCCCAACAGCCTTTTTTTTCATAACACTTTAACCAGAGTGACGGGAGAGCGGCATTTCAGAAAACGTGCTTATCTCGGCGAGAAAAAGCGATTTCGGCAATAAAATTTAAAACGCGTGTAAAACATAAACCAAACGATGAAATTGGTTATTTCTTCATGTATAATGATCAACTCGATACTCCCTAGCCCCCAACAGCCTTTTTTTTCATAACACTTTAACCAGAGTGACGGGAGAGCGGCATTTCAGAAAACGTGCTTATCTCGGCGAGAAAAAGCGATTTCGGCAATAAAATTTAAAACGCGTGTAAAACATAAACCAAACGATGAAATTGGTTATTTCTTCATGTATAATGATCAACTCGATACTCCCTAGCCCCCAACAGCCTTTTTTTTCATAACACTTTAACCAGAGTGACGGGAGAGCGGCATTTCAGAAAACGTGCTTATCTCGGCGAGAAAAAGCGATTTCGGCAATAAAATTTAAAACGCGTGTAAAACATAAACCAAACGATGAAATTGGTTATTTCTTCATGTATAATGATCAACTCGATACTCCCTAGCCCCCAACAGCCTTTTTTTTCATAACACTTTAACCAGAGTGACGGGAGAGCGGCATTTCAGAAAACGTGCTTATCTCGGCGAGAAAAAGCGATTTCGGCAATAAAATTTAAAACGCGTGTAAAACATAAACCAAACGATGAAATTGGTTATTTCTTCATGTATAATGATCAACTCGATACTCCCTAGCCCCCAACAGCCTTTTTTTTCATAACACTTTAACCAGAGTGACGGGAGAGCGGCATTTCAGAAAACGTGCTTATCTCGGCGAGAAAAAGCGATTTCGGCAATAAAATTTAAAACGCGTGTAAAACATAAACCAAACGATGAAATTGGTTATTTCTTCATGTATAATGATCAACTCGATACTCCCTAGCCCCCAACAGCCTTTTTTTTCATAACACTTTAACCAGAGTGACGGGAGAGCGGCATTTCAGAAAACGTGCTTATCTCGGCGAGAAAAAGCGATTTCGGCAATAAAATTTAAAACGCGTGTAAAACATAAACCAAACGATGAAATTGGTTATTTCTTCATGTATAATGATCAACTCGATACTCCCTAGCCCCCAACAGCCTTTTTTTTCATAACACTTTAACCAGAGTGACGGGAGAGCGGCATTTCAGAAAACGTGCTTATCTCGGCGAGAAAAAGCGATTTCGGCAATAAAATTTAAAACGCGTGTAAAACATAAACCAAACGATGAAATTGGTTATTTCTTCATGTATAATGATCAACTCGATACTCCCTAGCCCCCAACAGCCTTTTTTTTCATAACACTTTAACCAGAGTGACGGGAGAGCGGCATTTCAGAAAACGTGCTTATCTCGGCGAGAAAAAGCGATTTCGGCAATAAAATTTAAAACGCGTGTAAAACATAAACCAAACGATGAAATTGGTTATTTCTTCATGTATAATGATCAACTCGATACTCCCTAGCCCCCAACAGCCTTTTTTTTCATAACACTTTAACCAGAGTGACGGGAGAGCGGCATTTCAGAAAACGTGCTTATCTCGGCGAGAAAAAGCGATTTCGGCAATAAAATTTAAAACGCGTGTAAAACATAAACCAAACGATGAAATTGGTTATTTCTTCATGTATAATGATCAACTCGATACTCCCTAGCCCCCAACAGCCTTTTTTTTCATAACACTTTAACCAGAGTGACGGGAGAGCGGCATTTCAGAAAACGTGCTTATCTCGGCGAGAAAAAGCGATTTCGGCAATAAAATTTAAAACGCGTGTAAAACATAAACCAAACGATGAAATTGGTTATTTCTTCATGTATAATGATCAACTCGATACTCCCTAGCCCCCAACAGCCTTTTTTTTCATAACACTTTAACCAGAGTGACGGGAGAGCGGCATTTCAGAAAACGTGCTTATCTCGGCGAGAAAAAGCGATTTCGGCAATAAAATTTAAAACGCGTGTAAAACATAAACCAAACGATGAAATTGGTTATTTCTTCATGTATAATGATCAACTCGATACTCCCTAGCCCCCAACAGCCTTTTTTTTCATAACACTTTAACCAGAGTGACGGGAGAGCGGCATTTCAGAAAACGTGCTTATCTCGGCGAGAAAAAGCGATTTCGGCAATAAAATTTAAAACGCGTGTAAAACATAAACCAAACGATGAAATTGGTTATTTCTTCATGTATAATGATCAACTCGATACTCCCTAGCCCCCAACAGCCTTTTTTTTCATAACACTTTAACCAGAGTGACGGGAGAGCGGCATTTCAGAAAACGTGCTTATCTCGGCGAGAAAAAGCGATTTCGGCAATAAAATTTAAAACGCGTGTAAAACATAAACCAAACGATGAAATTGGTTATTTCTTCATGTATAATGATCAACTCGATACTCCCTAGCCCCCAACAGCCTTTTTTTTCATAACACTTTAACCAGAGTGACGGGAGAGCGGCATTTCAGAAAACGTGCTTATCTCGGCGAGAAAAAGCGATTTCGGCAATAAAATTTAAAACGCGTGTAAAACATAAACCAAACGATGAAATTGGTTATTTCTTCATGTATAATGATCAACTCGATACTCCCTAGCCCCCAACAGCCTTTTTTTTCATAACACTTTAACCAGAGTGACGGGAGAGCGGCATTTCAGAAAACGTGCTTATCTCGGCGAGAAAAAGCGATTTCGGCAATAAAATTTAAAACGCGTGTAAAACATAAACCAAACGATGAAATTGGTTATTTCTTCATGTATAATGATCAACTCGATACTCCCTAGCCCCCAACAGCCTTTTTTTTCATAACACTTTAACCAGAGTGACGGGAGAGCGGCATTTCAGAAAACGTGCTTATCTCGGCGAGAAAAAGCGATTTCGGCAATAAAATTTAAAACGCGTGTAAAACATAAACCAAACGATGAAATTGGTTATTTCTTCATGTATAATGATCAACTCGATACTCCCTAGCCCCCAACAGCCTTTTTTTTCATAACACTTTAACCAGAGTGACGGGAGAGCGGCATTTCAGAAAACGTGCTTATCTCGGCGAGAAAAAGCGATTTCGGCAATAAAATTTAAAACGCGTGTAAAACATAAACCAAACGATGAAATTGGTTATTTCTTCATGTATAATGATCAACTCGATACTCCCTAGCCCCCAACAGCCTTTTTTTTCATAACACTTTAACCAGAGTGACGGGAGAGCGGCATTTCAGAAAACGTGCTTATCTCGGCGAGAAAAAGCGATTTCGGCAATAAAATTTAAAACGCGTGTAAAACATAAACCAAACGATGAAATTGGTTATTTCTTCATGTATAATGATCAACTCGATACTCCCTAGCCCCCAACAGCCTTTTTTTTCATAACACTTTAACCAGAGTGACGGGAGAGCGGCATTTCAGAAAACGTGCTTATCTCGGCGAGAAAAAGCGATTTCGGCAATAAAATTTAAAACGCGTGTAAAACATAAACCAAACGATGAAATTGGTTATTTCTTCATGTATAATGATCAACTCGATACTCCCTAGCCCCCAACAGCCTTTTTTTTCATAACACTTTAACCAGAGTGACGGGAGAGCGGCATTTCAGAAAACGTGCTTATCTCGGCGAGAAAAAGCGATTTCGGCAATAAAATTTAAAACGCGTGTAAAACATAAACCAAACGATGAAATTGGTTATTTCTTCATGTATAATGATCAACTCGATACTCCCTAGCCCCCAACAGCCTTTTTTTTCATAACACTTTAACCAGAGTGACGGGAGAGCGGCATTTCAGAAAACGTGCTTATCTCGGCGAGAAAAAGCGATTTCGGCAATAAAATTTAAAACGCGTGTAAAACATAAACCAAACGATGAAATTGGTTATTTCTTCATGTATAATGATCAACTCGATACTCCCTAGCCCCCAACAGCCTTTTTTTTCATAACACTTTAACCAGAGTGACGGGAGAGCGGCATTTCAGAAAACGTGCTTATCTCGGCGAGAAAAAGCGATTTCGGCAATAAAATTTAAAACGCGTGTAAAACATAAACCAAACGATGAAATTGGTTATTTCTTCATGTATAATGATCAACTCGATACTCCCTAGCCCCCAACAGCCTTTTTTTTCATAACACTTTAACCAGAGTGACGGGAGAGCGGCATTTCAGAAAACGTGCTTATCTCGGCGAGAAAAAGCGATTTCGGCAATAAAATTTAAAACGCGTGTAAAACATAAACCAAACGATGAAATTGGTTATTTCTTCATGTATAATGATCAACTCGATACTCCCTAGCCCCCAACAGCCTTTTTTTTCATAACACTTTAACCAGAGTGACGGGAGAGCGGCATTTCAGAAAACGTGCTTATCTCGGCGAGAAAAAGCGATTTCGGCAATAAAATTTAAAACGCGTGTAAAACATAAACCAAACGATGAAATTGGTTATTTCTTCATGTATAATGATCAACTCGATACTCCCTAGCCCCCAACAGCCTTTTTTTTCATAACACTTTAACCAGAGTGACGGGAGAGCGGCATTTCAGAAAACGTGCTTATCTCGGCGAGAAAAAGCGATTTCGGCAATAAAATTTAAAACGCGTGTAAAACATAAACCAAACGATGAAATTGGTTATTTCTTCATGTATAATGATCAACTCGATACTCCCTAGCCCCCAACAGCCTTTTTTTTCATAACACTTTAACCAGAGTGACGGGAGAGCGGCATTTCAGAAAACGTGCTTATCTCGGCGAGAAAAAGCGATTTCGGCAATAAAATTTAAAACGCGTGTAAAACATAAACCAAACGATGAAATTGGTTATTTCTTCATGTATAATGATCAACTCGATACTCCCTAGCCCCCAACAGCCTTTTTTTTCATAACACTTTAACCAGAGTGACGGGAGAGCGGCATTTCAGAAAACGTGCTTATCTCGGCGAGAAAAAGCGATTTCGGCAATAAAATTTAAAACGCGTGTAAAACATAAACCAAACGATGAAATTGGTTATTTCTTCATGTATAATGATCAACTCGATACTCCCTAGCCCCCAACAGCCTTTTTTTTCATAACACTTTAACCAGAGTGACGGGAGAGCGGCATTTCAGAAAACGTGCTTATCTCGGCGAGAAAAAGCGATTTCGGCAATAAAATTTAAAACGCGTGTAAAACATAAACCAAACGATGAAATTGGTTATTTCTTCATGTATAATGATCAACTCGATACTCCCTAGCCCCCAACAGCCTTTTTTTTCATAACACTTTAACCAGAGTGACGGGAGAGCGGCATTTCAGAAAACGTGCTTATCTCGGCGAGAAAAAGCGATTTCGGCAATAAAATTTAAAACGCGTGTAAAACATAAACCAAACGATGAAATTGGTTATTTCTTCATGTATAATGATCAACTCGATACTCCCTAGCCCCCAACAGCCTTTTTTTTCATAACACTTTAACCAGAGTGACGGGAGAGCGGCATTTCAGAAAACGTGCTTATCTCGGCGAGAAAAAGCGATTTCGGCAATAAAATTTAAAACGCGTGTAAAACATAAACCAAACGATGAAATTGGTTATTTCTTCATGTATAATGATCAACTCGATACTCCCTAGCCCCCAACAGCCTTTTTTTTCATAACACTTTAACCAGAGTGACGGGAGAGCGGCATTTCAGAAAACGTGCTTATCTCGGCGAGAAAAAGCGATTTCGGCAATAAAATTTAAAACGCGTGTAAAACATAAACCAAACGATGAAATTGGTTATTTCTTCATGTATAATGATCAACTCGATACTCCCTAGCCCCCAACAGCCTTTTTTTTCATAACACTTTAACCAGAGTGACGGGAGAGCGGCATTTCAGAAAACGTGCTTATCTCGGCGAGAAAAAGCGATTTCGGCAATAAAATTTAAAACGCGTGTAAAACATAAACCAAACGATGAAATTGGTTATTTCTTCATGTATAATGATCAACTCGATACTCCCTAGCCCCCAACAGCCTTTTTTTTCATAACACTTTAACCAGAGTGACGGGAGAGCGGCATTTCAGAAAACGTGCTTATCTCGGCGAGAAAAAGCGATTTCGGCAATAAAATTTAAAACGCGTGTAAAACATAAACCAAACGATGAAATTGGTTATTTCTTCATGTATAATGATCAACTCGATACTCCCTAGCCCCCAACAGCCTTTTTTTTCATAACACTTTAACCAGAGTGACGGGAGAGCGGCATTTCAGAAAACGTGCTTATCTCGGCGAGAAAAAGCGATTTCGGCAATAAAATTTAAAACGCGTGTAAAACATAAACCAAACGATGAAATTGGTTATTTCTTCATGTATAATGATCAACTCGATACTCCCTAGCCCCCAACAGCCTTTTTTTTCATAACACTTTAACCAGAGTGACGGGAGAGCGGCATTTCAGAAAACGTGCTTATCTCGGCGAGAAAAAGCGATTTCGGCAATAAAATTTAAAACGCGTGTAAAACATAAACCAAACGATGAAATTGGTTATTTCTTCATGTATAATGATCAACTCGATACTCCCTAGCCCCCAACAGCCTTTTTTTTCATAACACTTTAACCAGAGTGACGGGAGAGCGGCATTTCAGAAAACGTGCTTATCTCGGCGAGAAAAAGCGATTTCGGCAATAAAATTTAAAACGCGTGTAAAACATAAACCAAACGATGAAATTGGTTATTTCTTCATGTATAATGATCAACTCGATACTCCCTAGCCCCCAACAGCCTTTTTTTTCATAACACTTTAACCAGAGTGACGGGAGAGCGGCATTTCAGAAAACGTGCTTATCTCGGCGAGAAAAAGCGATTTCGGCAATAAAATTTAAAACGCGTGTAAAACATAAACCAAACGATGAAATTGGTTATTTCTTCATGTATAATGATCAACTCGATACTCCCTAGCCCCCAACAGCCTTTTTTTTCATAACACTTTAACCAGAGTGACGGGAGAGCGGCATTTCAGAAAACGTGCTTATCTCGGCGAGAAAAAGCGATTTCGGCAATAAAATTTAAAACGCGTGTAAAACATAAACCAAACGATGAAATTGGTTATTTCTTCATGTATAATGATCAACTCGATACTCCCTAGCCCCCAACAGCCTTTTTTTTCATAACACTTTAACCAGAGTGACGGGAGAGCGGCATTTCAGAAAACGTGCTTATCTCGGCGAGAAAAAGCGATTTCGGCAATAAAATTTAAAACGCGTGTAAAACATAAACCAAACGATGAAATTGGTTATTTCTTCATGTATAATGATCAACTCGATACTCCCTAGCCCCCAACAGCCTTTTTTTTCATAACACTTTAACCAGAGTGACGGGAGAGCGGCATTTCAGAAAACGTGCTTATCTCGGCGAGAAAAAGCGATTTCGGCAATAAAATTTAAAACGCGTGTAAAACATAAACCAAACGATGAAATTGGTTATTTCTTCATGTATAATGATCAACTCGATACTCCCTAGCCCCCAACAGCCTTTTTTTTCATAACACTTTAACCAGAGTGACGGGAGAGCGGCATTTCAGAAAACGTGCTTATCTCGGCGAGAAAAAGCGATTTCGGCAATAAAATTTAAAACGCGTGTAAAACATAAACCAAACGATGAAATTGGTTATTTCTTCATGTATAATGATCAACTCGATACTCCCTAGCCCCCAACAGCCTTTTTTTTCATAACACTTTAACCAGAGTGACGGGAGAGCGGCATTTCAGAAAACGTGCTTATCTCGGCGAGAAAAAGCGATTTCGGCAATAAAATTTAAAACGCGTGTAAAACATAAACCAAACGATGAAATTGGTTATTTCTTCATGTATAATGATCAACTCGATACTCCCTAGCCCCCAACAGCCTTTTTTTTCATAACACTTTAACCAGAGTGACGGGAGAGCGGCATTTCAGAAAACGTGCTTATCTCGGCGAGAAAAAGCGATTTCGGCAATAAAATTTAAAACGCGTGTAAAACATAAACCAAACGATGAAATTGGTTATTTCTTCATGTATAATGATCAACTCGATACTCCCTAGCCCCCAACAGCCTTTTTTTTCATAACACTTTAACCAGAGTGACGGGAGAGCGGCATTTCAGAAAACGTGCTTATCTCGGCGAGAAAAAGCGATTTCGGCAATAAAATTTAAAACGCGTGTAAAACATAAACCAAACGATGAAATTGGTTATTTCTTCATGTATAATGATCAACTCGATACTCCCTAGCCCCCAACAGCCTTTTTTTTCATAACACTTTAACCAGAGTGACGGGAGAGCGGCATTTCAGAAAACGTGCTTATCTCGGCGAGAAAAAGCGATTTCGGCAATAAAATTTAAAACGCGTGTAAAACATAAACCAAACGATGAAATTGGTTATTTCTTCATGTATAATGATCAACTCGATACTCCCTAGCCCCCAACAGCCTTTTTTTTCATAACACTTTAACCAGAGTGACGGGAGAGCGGCATTTCAGAAAACGTGCTTATCTCGGCGAGAAAAAGCGATTTCGGCAATAAAATTTAAAACGCGTGTAAAACATAAACCAAACGATGAAATTGGTTATTTCTTCATGTATAATGATCAACTCGATACTCCCTAGCCCCCAACAGCCTTTTTTTTCATAACACTTTAACCAGAGTGACGGGAGAGCGGCATTTCAGAAAACGTGCTTATCTCGGCGAGAAAAAGCGATTTCGGCAATAAAATTTAAAACGCGTGTAAAACATAAACCAAACGATGAAATTGGTTATTTCTTCATGTATAATGATCAACTCGATACTCCCTAGCCCCCAACAGCCTTTTTTTTCATAACACTTTAACCAGAGTGACGGGAGAGCGGCATTTCAGAAAACGTGCTTATCTCGGCGAGAAAAAGCGATTTCGGCAATAAAATTTAAAACGCGTGTAAAACATAAACCAAACGATGAAATTGGTTATTTCTTCATGTATAATGATCAACTCGATACTCCCTAGCCCCCAACAGCCTTTTTTTTCATAACACTTTAACCAGAGTGACGGGAGAGCGGCATTTCAGAAAACGTGCTTATCTCGGCGAGAAAAAGCGATTTCGGCAATAAAATTTAAAACGCGTGTAAAACATAAACCAAACGATGAAATTGGTTATTTCTTCATGTATAATGATCAACTCGATACTCCCTAGCCCCCAACAGCCTTTTTTTTCATAACACTTTAACCAGAGTGACGGGAGAGCGGCATTTCAGAAAACGTGCTTATCTCGGCGAGAAAAAGCGATTTCGGCAATAAAATTTAAAACGCGTGTAAAACATAAACCAAACGATGAAATTGGTTATTTCTTCATGTATAATGATCAACTCGATACTCCCTAGCCCCCAACAGCCTTTTTTTTCATAACACTTTAACCAGAGTGACGGGAGAGCGGCATTTCAGAAAACGTGCTTATCTCGGCGAGAAAAAGCGATTTCGGCAATAAAATTTAAAACGCGTGTAAAACATAAACCAAACGATGAAATTGGTTATTTCTTCATGTATAATGATCAACTCGATACTCCCTAGCCCCCAACAGCCTTTTTTTTCATAACACTTTAACCAGAGTGACGGGAGAGCGGCATTTCAGAAAACGTGCTTATCTCGGCGAGAAAAAGCGATTTCGGCAATAAAATTTAAAACGCGTGTAAAACATAAACCAAACGATGAAATTGGTTATTTCTTCATGTATAATGATCAACTCGATACTCCCTAGCCCCCAACAGCCTTTTTTTTCATAACACTTTAACCAGAGTGACGGGAGAGCGGCATTTCAGAAAACGTGCTTATCTCGGCGAGAAAAAGCGATTTCGGCAATAAAATTTAAAACGCGTGTAAAACATAAACCAAACGATGAAATTGGTTATTTCTTCATGTATAATGATCAACTCGATACTCCCTAGCCCCCAACAGCCTTTTTTTTCATAACACTTTAACCAGAGTGACGGGAGAGCGGCATTTCAGAAAACGTGCTTATCTCGGCGAGAAAAAGCGATTTCGGCAATAAAATTTAAAACGCGTGTAAAACATAAACCAAACGATGAAATTGGTTATTTCTTCATGTATAATGATCAACTCGATACTCCCTAGCCCCCAACAGCCTTTTTTTTCATAACACTTTAACCAGAGTGACGGGAGAGCGGCATTTCAGAAAACGTGCTTATCTCGGCGAGAAAAAGCGATTTCGGCAATAAAATTTAAAACGCGTGTAAAACATAAACCAAACGATGAAATTGGTTATTTCTTCATGTATAATGATCAACTCGATACTCCCTAGCCCCCAACAGCCTTTTTTTTCATAACACTTTAACCAGAGTGACGGGAGAGCGGCATTTCAGAAAACGTGCTTATCTCGGCGAGAAAAAGCGATTTCGGCAATAAAATTTAAAACGCGTGTAAAACATAAACCAAACGATGAAATTGGTTATTTCTTCATGTATAATGATCAACTCGATACTCCCTAGCCCCCAACAGCCTTTTTTTTCATAACACTTTAACCAGAGTGACGGGAGAGCGGCATTTCAGAAAACGTGCTTATCTCGGCGAGAAAAAGCGATTTCGGCAATAAAATTTAAAACGCGTGTAAAACATAAACCAAACGATGAAATTGGTTATTTCTTCATGTATAATGATCAACTCGATACTCCCTAGCCCCCAACAGCCTTTTTTTTCATAACACTTTAACCAGAGTGACGGGAGAGCGGCATTTCAGAAAACGTGCTTATCTCGGCGAGAAAAAGCGATTTCGGCAATAAAATTTAAAACGCGTGTAAAACATAAACCAAACGATGAAATTGGTTATTTCTTCATGTATAATGATCAACTCGATACTCCCTAGCCCCCAACAGCCTTTTTTTTCATAACACTTTAACCAGAGTGACGGGAGAGCGGCATTTCAGAAAACGTGCTTATCTCGGCGAGAAAAAGCGATTTCGGCAATAAAATTTAAAACGCGTGTAAAACATAAACCAAACGATGAAATTGGTTATTTCTTCATGTATAATGATCAACTCGATACTCCCTAGCCCCCAACAGCCTTTTTTTTCATAACACTTTAACCAGAGTGACGGGAGAGCGGCATTTCAGAAAACGTGCTTATCTCGGCGAGAAAAAGCGATTTCGGCAATAAAATTTAAAACGCGTGTAAAACATAAACCAAACGATGAAATTGGTTATTTCTTCATGTATAATGATCAACTCGATACTCCCTAGCCCCCAACAGCCTTTTTTTTCATAACACTTTAACCAGAGTGACGGGAGAGCGGCATTTCAGAAAACGTGCTTATCTCGGCGAGAAAAAGCGATTTCGGCAATAAAATTTAAAACGCGTGTAAAACATAAACCAAACGATGAAATTGGTTATTTCTTCATGTATAATGATCAACTCGATACTCCCTAGCCCCCAACAGCCTTTTTTTTCATAACACTTTAACCAGAGTGACGGGAGAGCGGCATTTCAGAAAACGTGCTTATCTCGGCGAGAAAAAGCGATTTCGGCAATAAAATTTAAAACGCGTGTAAAACATAAACCAAACGATGAAATTGGTTATTTCTTCATGTATAATGATCAACTCGATACTCCCTAGCCCCCAACAGCCTTTTTTTTCATAACACTTTAACCAGAGTGACGGGAGAGCGGCATTTCAGAAAACGTGCTTATCTCGGCGAGAAAAAGCGATTTCGGCAATAAAATTTAAAACGCGCGTGTAAAACATAAACCAAACGATGAAATTGGTTATTTCTTCATGTATAATGATCAACTCGATACTCCCTAGCCCCCAACAGCCTTTTTTTTCATAACACTTTAACCAGAGTGACGGGAGAGCGGCATTTCAGAAAACGTGCTTATCTCGGCGAGAAAAAGCGATTTCGGCAATAAAATTTAAAACGCGTGTAAAACATAAACCAAACGATGAAATTGGTTATTTCTTCATGTATAATGATCAACTCGATACTCCCTAGCCCCCAACAGCCTTTTTTTTCATAACACTTTAACCAGAGTGACGGGAGAGCGGCATTTCAGAAAACGTGCTTATCTCGGCGAGAAAAAGCGATTTCGGCAATAAAATTTAAAACGCGTGTAAAACATAAACCAAACGATGAAATTGGTTATTTCTTCATGTATAATGATCAACTCGATACTCCCTAGCCCCCAACAGCCTTTTTTTTCATAACACTTTAACCAGAGTGACGGGAGAGCGGCATTTCAGAAAACGTGCTTATCTCGGCGAGAAAAAGCGATTTCGGCAATAAAATTTAAAACGCGTGTAAAACATAAACCAAACGATGAAATTGGTTATTTCTTCATGTATAATGATCAACTCGATACTCCCTAGCCCCCAACAGCCTTTTTTTTCATAACACTTTAACCAGAGTGACGGGAGAGCGGCATTTCAGAAAACGTGCTTATCTCGGCGAGAAAAAGCGATTTCGGCAATAAAATTTAAAACGCGTGTAAAACATAAACCAAACGATGAAATTGGTTATTTCTTCATGTATAATGATCAACTCGATACTCCCTAGCCCCCAACAGCCTTTTTTTTCATAACACTTTAACCAGAGTGACGGGAGAGCGGCATTTCAGAAAACGTGCTTATCTCGGCGAGAAAAAGCGATTTCGGCAATAAAATTTAAAACGCGTGTAAAACATAAACCAAACGATGAAATTGGTTATTTCTTCATGTATAATGATCAACTCGATACTCCCTAGCCCCCAACAGCCTTTTTTTTCATAACACTTTAACCAGAGTGACGGGAGAGCGGCATTTCAGAAAACGTGCTTATCTCGGCGAGAAAAAGCGATTTCGGCAATAAAATTTAAAACGCGTGTAAAACATAAACCAAACGATGAAATTGGTTATTTCTTCATGTATAATGATCAACTCGATACTCCCTAGCCCCCAACAGCCTTTTTTTTCATAACACTTTAACCAGAGTGACGGGAGAGCGGCATTTCAGAAAACGTGCTTATCTCGGCGAGAAAAAGCGATTTCGGCAATAAAATTTAAAACGCGTGTAAAACATAAACCAAACGATGAAATTGGTTATTTCTTCATGTATAATGATCAACTCGATACTCCCTAGCCCCCAACAGCCTTTTTTTTCATAACACTTTAACCAGAGTGACGGGAGAGCGGCATTTCAGAAAACGTGCTTATCTCGGCGAGAAAAAGCGATTTCGGCAATAAAATTTAAAACGCGTGTAAAACATAAACCAAACGATGAAATTGGTTATTTCTTCATGTATAATGATCAACTCGATACTCCCTAGCCCCCAACAGCCTTTTTTTTCATAACACTTTAACCAGAGTGACGGGAGAGCGGCATTTCAGAAAACGTGCTTATCTCGGCGAGAAAAAGCGATTTCGGCAATAAAATTTAAAACGCGTGTAAAACATAAACCAAACGATGAAATTGGTTATTTCTTCATGTATAATGATCAACTCGATACTCCCTAGCCCCCAACAGCCTTTTTTTTCATAACACTTTAACCAGAGTGACGGGAGAGCGGCATTTCAGAAAACGTGCTTATCTCGGCGAGAAAAAGCGATTTCGGCAATAAAATTTAAAACGCGTGTAAAACATAAACCAAACGATGAAATTGGTTATTTCTTCATGTATAATGATCAACTCGATACTCCCTAGCCCCCAACAGCCTTTTTTTTCATAACACTTTAACCAGAGTGACGGGAGAGCGGCATTTCAGAAAACGTGCTTATCTCGGCGAGAAAAAGCGATTTCGGCAATAAAATTTAAAACGCGTGTAAAACATAAACCAAACGATGAAATTGGTTATTTCTTCATGTATAATGATCAACTCGATACTCCCTAGCCCCCAACAGCCTTTTTTTTCATAACACTTTAACCAGAGTGACGGGAGAGCGGCATTTCAGAAAACGTGCTTATCTCGGCGAGAAAAAGCGATTTCGGCAATAAAATTTAAAACGCGTGTAAAACATAAACCAAACGATGAAATTGGTTATTTCTTCATGTATAATGATCAACTCGATACTCCCTAGCCCCCAACAGCCTTTTTTTTCATAACACTTTAACCAGAGTGACGGGAGAGCGGCATTTCAGAAAACGTGCTTATCTCGGCGAGAAAAAGCGATTTCGGCAATAAAATTTAAAACGCGTGTAAAACATAAACCAAACGATGAAATTGGTTATTTCTTCATGTATAATGATCAACTCGATACTCCCTAGCCCCCAACAGCCTTTTTTTTCATAACACTTTAACCAGAGTGACGGGAGAGCGGCATTTCAGAAAACGTGCTTATCTCGGCGAGAAAAAGCGATTTCGGCAATAAAATTTAAAACGCGTGTAAAACATAAACCAAACGATGAAATTGGTTATTTCTTCATGTATAATGATCAACTCGATACTCCCTAGCCCCCAACAGCCTTTTTTTTCATAACACTTTAACCAGAGTGACGGGAGAGCGGCATTTCAGAAAACGTGCTTATCTCGGCGAGAAAAAGCGATTTCGGCAATAAAATTTAAAACGCGTGTAAAACATAAACCAAACGATGAAATTGGTTATTTCTTCATGTATAATGATCAACTCGATACTCCCTAGCCCCCAACAGCCTTTTTTTTCATAACACTTTAACCAGAGTGACGGGAGAGCGGCATTTCAGAAAACGTGCTTATCTCGGCGAGAAAAAGCGATTTCGGCAATAAAATTTAAAACGCGTGTAAAACATAAACCAAACGATGAAATTGGTTATTTCTTCATGTATAATGATCAACTCGATACTCCCTAGCCCCCAACAGCCTTTTTTTTCATAACACTTTAACCAGAGTGACGGGAGAGCGGCATTTCAGAAAACGTGCTTATCTCGGCGAGAAAAAGCGATTTCGGCAATAAAATTTAAAACGCGTGTAAAACATAAACCAAACGATGAAATTGGTTATTTCTTCATGTATAATGATCAACTCGATACTCCCTAGCCCCCAACAGCCTTTTTTTTCATAACACTTTAACCAGAGTGACGGGAGAGCGGCATTTCAGAAAACGTGCTTATCTCGGCGAGAAAAAGCGATTTCGGCAATAAAATTTAAAACGCGTGTAAAACATAAACCAAACGATGAAATTGGTTATTTCTTCATGTATAATGATCAACTCGATACTCCCTAGCCCCCAACAGCCTTTTTTTTCATAACACTTTAACCAGAGTGACGGGAGAGCGGCATTTCAGAAAACGTGCTTATCTCGGCGAGAAAAAGCGATTTCGGCAATAAAATTTAAAACGCGTGTAAAACATAAACCAAACGATGAAATTGGTTATTTCTTCATGTATAATGATCAACTCGATACTCCCTAGCCCCCAACAGCCTTTTTTTTCATAACACTTTAACCAGAGTGACGGGAGAGCGGCATTTCAGAAAACGTGCTTATCTCGGCGAGAAAAAGCGATTTCGGCAATAAAATTTAAAACGCGTGTAAAACATAAACCAAACGATGAAATTGGTTATTTCTTCATGTATAATGATCAACTCGATACTCCCTAGCCCCCAACAGCCTTTTTTTTCATAACACTTTAACCAGAGTGACGGGAGAGCGGCATTTCAGAAAACGTGCTTATCTCGGCGAGAAAAAGCGATTTCGGCAATAAAATTTAAAACGCGTGTAAAACATAAACCAAACGATGAAATTGGTTATTTCTTCATGTATAATGATCAACTCGATACTCCCTAGCCCCCAACAGCCTTTTTTTTCATAACACTTTAACCAGAGTGACGGGAGAGCGGCATTTCAGAAAACGTGCTTATCTCGGCGAGAAAAAGCGATTTCGGCAATAAAATTTAAAACGCGTGTAAAACATAAACCAAACGATGAAATTGGTTATTTCTTCATGTATAATGATCAACTCGATACTCCCTAGCCCCCAACAGCCTTTTTTTTCATAACACTTTAACCAGAGTGACGGGAGAGCGGCATTTCAGAAAACGTGCTTATCTCGGCGAGAAAAAGCGATTTCGGCAATAAAATTTAAAACGCGTGTAAAACATAAACCAAACGATGAAATTGGTTATTTCTTCATGTATAATGATCAACTCGATACTCCCTAGCCCCCAACAGCCTTTTTTTTCATAACACTTTAACCAGAGTGACGGGAGAGCGGCATTTCAGAAAACGTGCTTATCTCGGCGAGAAAAAGCGATTTCGGCAATAAAATTTAAAACGCGTGTAAAACATAAACCAAACGATGAAATTGGTTATTTCTTCATGTATAATGATCAACTCGATACTCCCTAGCCCCCAACAGCCTTTTTTTTCATAACACTTTAACCAGAGTGACGGGAGAGCGGCATTTCAGAAAACGTGCTTATCTCGGCGAGAAAAAGCGATTTCGGCAATAAAATTTAAAACGCGTGTAAAACATAAACCAAACGATGAAATTGGTTATTTCTTCATGTATAATGATCAACTCGATACTCCCTAGCCCCCAACAGCCTTTTTTTTCATAACACTTTAACCAGAGTGACGGGAGAGCGGCATTTCAGAAAACGTGCTTATCTCGGCGAGAAAAAGCGATTTCGGCAATAAAATTTAAAACGCGTGTAAAACATAAACCAAACGATGAAATTGGTTATTTCTTCATGTATAATGATCAACTCGATACTCCCTAGCCCCCAACAGCCTTTTTTTTCATAACACTTTAACCAGAGTGACGGGAGAGCGGCATTTCAGAAAACGTGCTTATCTCGGCGAGAAAAAGCGATTTCGGCAATAAAATTTAAAACGCGTGTAAAACATAAACCAAACGATGAAATTGGTTATTTCTTCATGTATAATGATCAACTCGATACTCCCTAGCCCCCAACAGCCTTTTTTTTCATAACACTTTAACCAGAGTGACGGGAGAGCGGCATTTCAGAAAACGTGCTTATCTCGGCGAGAAAAAGCGATTTCGGCAATAAAATTTAAAACGCGTGTAAAACATAAACCAAACGATGAAATTGGTTATTTCTTCATGTATAATGATCAACTCGATACTCCCTAGCCCCCAACAGCCTTTTTTTTCATAACACTTTAACCAGAGTGACGGGAGAGCGGCATTTCAGAAAACGTGCTTATCTCGGCGAGAAAAAGCGATTTCGGCAATAAAATTTAAAACGCGTGTAAAACATAAACCAAACGATGAAATTGGTTATTTCTTCATGTATAATGATCAACTCGATACTCCCTAGCCCCCAACAGCCTTTTTTTTCATAACACTTTAACCAGAGTGACGGGAGAGCGGCATTTCAGAAAACGTGCTTATCTCGGCGAGAAAAAGCGATTTCGGCAATAAAATTTAAAACGCGTGTAAAACATAAACCAAACGATGAAATTGGTTATTTCTTCATGTATAATGATCAACTCGATACTCCCTAGCCCCCAACAGCCTTTTTTTTCATAACACTTTAACCAGAGTGACGGGAGAGCGGCATTTCAGAAAACGTGCTTATCTCGGCGAGAAAAAGCGATTTCGGCAATAAAATTTAAAACGCGTGTAAAACATAAACCAAACGATGAAATTGGTTATTTCTTCATGTATAATGATCAACTCGATACTCCCTAGCCCCCAACAGCCTTTTTTTTCATAACACTTTAACCAGAGTGACGGGAGAGCGGCATTTCAGAAAACGTGCTTATCTCGGCGAGAAAAAGCGATTTCGGCAATAAAATTTAAAACGCGTGTAAAACATAAACCAAACGATGAAATTGGTTATTTCTTCATGTATAATGATCAACTCGATACTCCCTAGCCCCCAACAGCCTTTTTTTTCATAACACTTTAACCAGAGTGACGGGAGAGCGGCATTTCAGAAAACGTGCTTATCTCGGCGAGAAAAAGCGATTTCGGCAATAAAATTTAAAACGCGTGTAAAACATAAACCAAACGATGAAATTGGTTATTTCTTCATGTATAATGATCAACTCGATACTCCCTAGCCCCCAACAGCCTTTTTTTTCATAACACTTTAACCAGAGTGACGGGAGAGCGGCATTTCAGAAAACGTGCTTATCTCGGCGAGAAAAAGCGATTTCGGCAATAAAATTTAAAACGCGTGTAAAACATAAACCAAACGATGAAATTGGTTATTTCTTCATGTATAATGATCAACTCGATACTCCCTAGCCCCCAACAGCCTTTTTTTTCATAACACTTTAACCAGAGTGACGGGAGAGCGGCATTTCAGAAAACGTGCTTATCTCGGCGAGAAAAAGCGATTTCGGCAATAAAATTTAAAACGCGTGTAAAACATAAACCAAACGATGAAATTGGTTATTTCTTCATGTATAATGATCAACTCGATACTCCCTAGCCCCCAACAGCCTTTTTTTTCATAACACTTTAACCAGAGTGACGGGAGAGCGGCATTTCAGAAAACGTGCTTATCTCGGCGAGAAAAAGCGATTTCGGCAATAAAATTTAAAACGCGTGTAAAACATAAACCAAACGATGAAATTGGTTATTTCTTCATGTATAATGATCAACTCGATACTCCCTAGCCCCCAACAGCCTTTTTTTTCATAACACTTTAACCAGAGTGACGGGAGAGCGGCATTTCAGAAAACGTGCTTATCTCGGCGAGAAAAAGCGATTTCGGCAATAAAATTTAAAACGCGTGTAAAACATAAACCAAACGATGAAATTGGTTATTTCTTCATGTATAATGATCAACTCGATACTCCCTAGCCCCCAACAGCCTTTTTTTTCATAACACTTTAACCAGAGTGACGGGAGAGCGGCATTTCAGAAAACGTGCTTATCTCGGCGAGAAAAAGCGATTTCGGCAATAAAATTTAAAACGCGTGTAAAACATAAACCAAACGATGAAATTGGTTATTTCTTCATGTATAATGATCAACTCGATACTCCCTAGCCCCCAACAGCCTTTTTTTTCATAACACTTTAACCAGAGTGACGGGAGAGCGGCATTTCAGAAAACGTGCTTATCTCGGCGAGAAAAAGCGATTTCGGCAATAAAATTTAAAACGCGTGTAAAACATAAACCAAACGATGAAATTGGTTATTTCTTCATGTATAATGATCAACTCGATACTCCCTAGCCCCCAACAGCCTTTTTTTTCATAACACTTTAACCAGAGTGACGGGAGAGCGGCATTTCAGAAAACGTGCTTATCTCGGCGAGAAAAAGCGATTTCGGCAATAAAATTTAAAACGCGTGTAAAACATAAACCAAACGATGAAATTGGTTATTTCTTCATGTATAATGATCAACTCGATACTCCCTAGCCCCCAACAGCCTTTTTTTTCATAACACTTTAACCAGAGTGACGGGAGAGCGGCATTTCAGAAAACGTGCTTATCTCGGCGAGAAAAAGCGATTTCGGCAATAAAATTTAAAACGCGTGTAAAACATAAACCAAACGATGAAATTGGTTATTTCTTCATGTATAATGATCAACTCGATACTCCCTAGCCCCCAACAGCCTTTTTTTTCATAACACTTTAACCAGAGTGACGGGAGAGCGGCATTTCAGAAAACGTGCTTATCTCGGCGAGAAAAAGCGATTTCGGCAATAAAATTTAAAACGCGTGTAAAACATAAACCAAACGATGAAATTGGTTATTTCTTCATGTATAATGATCAACTCGATACTCCCTAGCCCCCAACAGCCTTTTTTTTCATAACACTTTAACCAGAGTGACGGGAGAGCGGCATTTCAGAAAACGTGCTTATCTCGGCGAGAAAAAGCGATTTCGGCAATAAAATTTAAAACGCGTGTAAAACATAAACCAAACGATGAAATTGGTTATTTCTTCATGTATAATGATCAACTCGATACTCCCTAGCCCCCAACAGCCTTTTTTTTCATAACACTTTAACCAGAGTGACGGGAGAGCGGCATTTCAGAAAACGTGCTTATCTCGGCGAGAAAAAGCGATTTCGGCAATAAAATTTAAAACGCGTGTAAAACATAAACCAAACGATGAAATTGGTTATTTCTTCATGTATAATGATCAACTCGATACTCCCTAGCCCCCAACAGCCTTTTTTTTCATAACACTTTAACCAGAGTGACGGGAGAGCGGCATTTCAGAAAACGTGCTTATCTCGGCGAGAAAAAGCGATTTCGGCAATAAAATTTAAAACGCGTGTAAAACATAAACCAAACGATGAAATTGGTTATTTCTTCATGTATAATGATCAACTCGATACTCCCTAGCCCCCAACAGCCTTTTTTTTCATAACACTTTAACCAGAGTGACGGGAGAGCGGCATTTCAGAAAACGTGCTTATCTCGGCGAGAAAAAGCGATTTCGGCAATAAAATTTAAAACGCGTGTAAAACATAAACCAAACGATGAAATTGGTTATTTCTTCATGTATAATGATCAACTCGATACTCCCTAGCCCCCAACAGCCTTTTTTTTCATAACACTTTAACCAGAGTGACGGGAGAGCGGCATTTCAGAAAACGTGCTTATCTCGGCGAGAAAAAGCGATTTCGGCAATAAAATTTAAAACGCGTGTAAAACATAAACCAAACGATGAAATTGGTTATTTCTTCATGTATAATGATCAACTCGATACTCCCTAGCCCCCAACAGCCTTTTTTTTCATAACACTTTAACCAGAGTGACGGGAGAGCGGCATTTCAGAAAACGTGCTTATCTCGGCGAGAAAAAGCGATTTCGGCAATAAAATTTAAAACGCGTGTAAAACATAAACCAAACGATGAAATTGGTTATTTCTTCATGTATAATGATCAACTCGATACTCCCTAGCCCCCAACAGCCTTTTTTTTCATAACACTTTAACCAGAGTGACGGGAGAGCGGCATTTCAGAAAACGTGCTTATCTCGGCGAGAAAAAGCGATTTCGGCAATAAAATTTAAAACGCGTGTAAAACATAAACCAAACGATGAAATTGGTTATTTCTTCATGTATAATGATCAACTCGATACTCCCTAGCCCCCAACAGCCTTTTTTTTCATAACACTTTAACCAGAGTGACGGGAGAGCGGCATTTCAGAAAACGTGCTTATCTCGGCGAGAAAAAGCGATTTCGGCAATAAAATTTAAAACGCGTGTAAAACATAAACCAAACGATGAAATTGGTTATTTCTTCATGTATAATGATCAACTCGATACTCCCTAGCCCCCAACAGCCTTTTTTTTCATAACACTTTAACCAGAGTGACGGGAGAGCGGCATTTCAGAAAACGTGCTTATCTCGGCGAGAAAAAGCGATTTCGGCAATAAAATTTAAAACGCGTGTAAAACATAAACCAAACGATGAAATTGGTTATTTCTTCATGTATAATGATCAACTCGATACTCCCTAGCCCCCAACAGCCTTTTTTTTCATAACACTTTAACCAGAGTGACGGGAGAGCGGCATTTCAGAAAACGTGCTTATCTCGGCGAGAAAAAGCGATTTCGGCAATAAAATTTAAAACGCGTGTAAAACATAAACCAAACGATGAAATTGGTTATTTCTTCATGTATAATGATCAACTCGATACTCCCTAGCCCCCAACAGCCTTTTTTTTCATAACACTTTAACCAGAGTGACGGGAGAGCGGCATTTCAGAAAACGTGCTTATCTCGGCGAGAAAAAGCGATTTCGGCAATAAAATTTAAAACGCGTGTAAAACATAAACCAAACGATGAAATTGGTTATTTCTTCATGTATAATGATCAACTCGATACTCCCTAGCCCCCAACAGCCTTTTTTTTCATAACACTTTAACCAGAGTGACGGGAGAGCGGCATTTCAGAAAACGTGCTTATCTCGGCGAGAAAAAGCGATTTCGGCAATAAAATTTAAAACGCGTGTAAAACATAAACCAAACGATGAAATTGGTTATTTCTTCATGTATAATGATCAACTCGATACTCCCTAGCCCCCAACAGCCTTTTTTTTCATAACACTTTAACCAGAGTGACGGGAGAGCGGCATTTCAGAAAACGTGCTTATCTCGGCGAGAAAAAGCGATTTCGGCAATAAAATTTAAAACGCGTGTAAAACATAAACCAAACGATGAAATTGGTTATTTCTTCATGTATAATGATCAACTCGATACTCCCTAGCCCCCAACAGCCTTTTTTTTCATAACACTTTAACCAGAGTGACGGGAGAGCGGCATTTCAGAAAACGTGCTTATCTCGGCGAGAAAAAGCGATTTCGGCAATAAAATTTAAAACGCGTGTAAAACATAAACCAAACGATGAAATTGGTTATTTCTTCATGTATAATGATCAACTCGATACTCCCTAGCCCCCAACAGCCTTTTTTTTCATAACACTTTAACCAGAGTGACGGGAGAGCGGCATTTCAGAAAACGTGCTTATCTCGGCGAGAAAAAGCGATTTCGGCAATAAAATTTAAAACGCGTGTAAAACATAAACCAAACGATGAAATTGGTTATTTCTTCATGTATAATGATCAACTCGATACTCCCTAGCCCCCAACAGCCTTTTTTTTCATAACACTTTAACCAGAGTGACGGGAGAGCGGCATTTCAGAAAACGTGCTTATCTCGGCGAGAAAAAGCGATTTCGGCAATAAAATTTAAAACGCGTGTAAAACATAAACCAAACGATGAAATTGGTTATTTCTTCATGTATAATGATCAACTCGATACTCCCTAGCCCCCAACAGCCTTTTTTTTCATAACACTTTAACCAGAGTGACGGGAGAGCGGCATTTCAGAAAACGTGCTTATCTCGGCGAGAAAAAGCGATTTCGGCAATAAAATTTAAAACGCGTGTAAAACATAAACCAAACGATGAAATTGGTTATTTCTTCATGTATAATGATCAACTCGATACTCCCTAGCCCCCAACAGCCTTTTTTTTCATAACACTTTAACCAGAGTGACGGGAGAGCGGCATTTCAGAAAACGTGCTTATCTCGGCGAGAAAAAGCGATTTCGGCAATAAAATTTAAAACGCGTGTAAAACATAAACCAAACGATGAAATTGGTTATTTCTTCATGTATAATGATCAACTCGATACTCCCTAGCCCCCAACAGCCTTTTTTTTCATAACACTTTAACCAGAGTGACGGGAGAGCGGCATTTCAGAAAACGTGCTTATCTCGGCGAGAAAAAGCGATTTCGGCAATAAAATTTAAAACGCGTGTAAAACATAAACCAAACGATGAAATTGGTTATTTCTTCATGTATAATGATCAACTCGATACTCCCTAGCCCCCAACAGCCTTTTTTTTCATAACACTTTAACCAGAGTGACGGGAGAGCGGCATTTCAGAAAACGTGCTTATCTCGGCGAGAAAAAGCGATTTCGGCAATAAAATTTAAAACGCGTGTAAAACATAAACCAAACGATGAAATTGGTTATTTCTTCATGTATAATGATCAACTCGATACTCCCTAGCCCCCAACAGCCTTTTTTTTCATAACACTTTAACCAGAGTGACGGGAGAGCGGCATTTCAGAAAACGTGCTTATCTCGGCGAGAAAAAGCGATTTCGGCAATAAAATTTAAAACGCGTGTAAAACATAAACCAAACGATGAAATTGGTTATTTCTTCATGTATAATGATCAACTCGATACTCCCTAGCCCCCAACAGCCTTTTTTTTCATAACACTTTAACCAGAGTGACGGGAGAGCGGCATTTCAGAAAACGTGCTTATCTCGGCGAGAAAAAGCGATTTCGGCAATAAAATTTAAAACGCGTGTAAAACATAAACCAAACGATGAAATTGGTTATTTCTTCATGTATAATGATCAACTCGATACTCCCTAGCCCCCAACAGCCTTTTTTTTCATAACACTTTAACCAGAGTGACGGGAGAGCGGCATTTCAGAAAACGTGCTTATCTCGGCGAGAAAAAGCGATTTCGGCAATAAAATTTAAAACGCGTGTAAAACATAAACCAAACGATGAAATTGGTTATTTCTTCATGTATAATGATCAACTCGATACTCCCTAGCCCCCAACAGCCTTTTTTTTCATAACACTTTAACCAGAGTGACGGGAGAGCGGCATTTCAGAAAACGTGCTTATCTCGGCGAGAAAAAGCGATTTCGGCAATAAAATTTAAAACGCGTGTAAAACATAAACCAAACGATGAAATTGGTTATTTCTTCATGTATAATGATCAACTCGATACTCCCTAGCCCCCAACAGCCTTTTTTTTCATAACACTTTAACCAGAGTGACGGGAGAGCGGCATTTCAGAAAACGTGCTTATCTCGGCGAGAAAAAGCGATTTCGGCAATAAAATTTAAAACGCGTGTAAAACATAAACCAAACGATGAAATTGGTTATTTCTTCATGTATAATGATCAACTCGATACTCCCTAGCCCCCAACAGCCTTTTTTTTCATAACACTTTAACCAGAGTGACGGGAGAGCGGCATTTCAGAAAACGTGCTTATCTCGGCGAGAAAAAGCGATTTCGGCAATAAAATTTAAAACGCGTGTAAAACATAAACCAAACGATGAAATTGGTTATTTCTTCATGTATAATGATCAACTCGATACTCCCTAGCCCCCAACAGCCTTTTTTTTCATAACACTTTAACCAGAGTGACGGGAGAGCGGCATTTCAGAAAACGTGCTTATCTCGGCGAGAAAAAGCGATTTCGGCAATAAAATTTAAAACGCGTGTAAAACATAAACCAAACGATGAAATTGGTTATTTCTTCATGTATAATGATCAACTCGATACTCCCTAGCCCCCAACAGCCTTTTTTTTCATAACACTTTAACCAGAGTGACGGGAGAGCGGCATTTCAGAAAACGTGCTTATCTCGGCGAGAAAAAGCGATTTCGGCAATAAAATTTAAAACGCGTGTAAAACATAAACCAAACGATGAAATTGGTTATTTCTTCATGTATAATGATCAACTCGATACTCCCTAGCCCCCAACAGCCTTTTTTTTCATAACACTTTAACCAGAGTGACGGGAGAGCGGCATTTCAGAAAACGTGCTTATCTCGGCGAGAAAAAGCGATTTCGGCAATAAAATTTAAAACGCGTGTAAAACATAAACCAAACGATGAAATTGGTTATTTCTTCATGTATAATGATCAACTCGATACTCCCTAGCCCCCAACAGCCTTTTTTTTCATAACACTTTAACCAGAGTGACGGGAGAGCGGCATTTCAGAAAACGTGCTTATCTCGGCGAGAAAAAGCGATTTCGGCAATAAAATTTAAAACGCGTGTAAAACATAAACCAAACGATGAAATTGGTTATTTCTTCATGTATAATGATCAACTCGATACTCCCTAGCCCCCAACAGCCTTTTTTTTCATAACACTTTAACCAGAGTGACGGGAGAGCGGCATTTCAGAAAACGTGCTTATCTCGGCGAGAAAAAGCGATTTCGGCAATAAAATTTAAAACGCGTGTAAAACATAAACCAAACGATGAAATTGGTTATTTCTTCATGTATAATGATCAACTCGATACTCCCTAGCCCCCAACAGCCTTTTTTTTCATAACACTTTAACCAGAGTGACGGGAGAGCGGCATTTCAGAAAACGTGCTTATCTCGGCGAGAAAAAGCGATTTCGGCAATAAAATTTAAAACGCGTGTAAAACATAAACCAAACGATGAAATTGGTTATTTCTTCATGTATAATGATCAACTCGATACTCCCTAGCCCCCAACAGCCTTTTTTTTCATAACACTTTAACCAGAGTGACGGGAGAGCGGCATTTCAGAAAACGTGCTTATCTCGGCGAGAAAAAGCGATTTCGGCAATAAAATTTAAAACGCGTGTAAAACATAAACCAAACGATGAAATTGGTTATTTCTTCATGTATAATGATCAACTCGATACTCCCTAGCCCCCAACAGCCTTTTTTTTCATAACACTTTAACCAGAGTGACGGGAGAGCGGCATTTCAGAAAACGTGCTTATCTCGGCGAGAAAAAGCGATTTCGGCAATAAAATTTAAAACGCGTGTAAAACATAAACCAAACGATGAAATTGGTTATTTCTTCATGTATAATGATCAACTCGATACTCCCTAGCCCCCAACAGCCTTTTTTTTCATAACACTTTAACCAGAGTGACGGGAGAGCGGCATTTCAGAAAACGTGCTTATCTCGGCGAGAAAAAGCGATTTCGGCAATAAAATTTAAAACGCGTGTAAAACATAAACCAAACGATGAAATTGGTTATTTCTTCATGTATAATGATCAACTCGATACTCCCTAGCCCCCAACAGCCTTTTTTTTCATAACACTTTAACCAGAGTGACGGGAGAGCGGCATTTCAGAAAACGTGCTTATCTCGGCGAGAAAAAGCGATTTCGGCAATAAAATTTAAAACGCGTGTAAAACATAAACCAAACGATGAAATTGGTTATTTCTTCATGTATAATGATCAACTCGATACTCCCTAGCCCCCAACAGCCTTTTTTTTCATAACACTTTAACCAGAGTGACGGGAGAGCGGCATTTCAGAAAACGTGCTTATCTCGGCGAGAAAAAGCGATTTCGGCAATAAAATTTAAAACGCGTGTAAAACATAAACCAAACGATGAAATTGGTTATTTCTTCATGTATAATGATCAACTCGATACTCCCTAGCCCCCAACAGCCTTTTTTTTCATAACACTTTAACCAGAGTGACGGGAGAGCGGCATTTCAGAAAACGTGCTTATCTCGGCGAGAAAAAGCGATTTCGGCAATAAAATTTAAAACGCGTGTAAAACATAAACCAAACGATGAAATTGGTTATTTCTTCATGTATAATGATCAACTCGATACTCCCTAGCCCCCAACAGCCTTTTTTTTCATAACACTTTAACCAGAGTGACGGGAGAGCGGCATTTCAGAAAACGTGCTTATCTCGGCGAGAAAAAGCGATTTCGGCAATAAAATTTAAAACGCGTGTAAAACATAAACCAAACGATGAAATTGGTTATTTCTTCATGTATAATGATCAACTCGATACTCCCTAGCCCCCAACAGCCTTTTTTTTCATAACACTTTAACCAGAGTGACGGGAGAGCGGCATTTCAGAAAACGTGCTTATCTCGGCGAGAAAAAGCGATTTCGGCAATAAAATTTAAAACGCGTGTAAAACATAAACCAAACGATGAAATTGGTTATTTCTTCATGTATAATGATCAACTCGATACTCCCTAGCCCCCAACAGCCTTTTTTTTCATAACACTTTAACCAGAGTGACGGGAGAGCGGCATTTCAGAAAACGTGCTTATCTCGGCGAGAAAAAGCGATTTCGGCAATAAAATTTAAAACGCGTGTAAAACATAAACCAAACGATGAAATTGGTTATTTCTTCATGTATAATGATCAACTCGATACTCCCTAGCCCCCAACAGCCTTTTTTTTCATAACACTTTAACCAGAGTGACGGGAGAGCGGCATTTCAGAAAACGTGCTTATCTCGGCGAGAAAAAGCGATTTCGGCAATAAAATTTAAAACGCGTGTAAAACATAAACCAAACGATGAAATTGGTTATTTCTTCATGTATAATGATCAACTCGATACTCCCTAGCCCCCAACAGCCTTTTTTTTCATAACACTTTAACCAGAGTGACGGGAGAGCGGCATTTCAGAAAACGTGCTTATCTCGGCGAGAAAAAGCGATTTCGGCAATAAAATTTAAAACGCGTGTAAAACATAAACCAAACGATGAAATTGGTTATTTCTTCATGTATAATGATCAACTCGATACTCCCTAGCCCCCAACAGCCTTTTTTTTCATAACACTTTAACCAGAGTGACGGGAGAGCGGCATTTCAGAAAACGTGCTTATCTCGGCGAGAAAAAGCGATTTCGGCAATAAAATTTAAAACGCGTGTAAAACATAAACCAAACGATGAAATTGGTTATTTCTTCATGTATAATGATCAACTCGATACTCCCTAGCCCCCAACAGCCTTTTTTTTCATAACACTTTAACCAGAGTGACGGGAGAGCGGCATTTCAGAAAACGTGCTTATCTCGGCGAGAAAAAGCGATTTCGGCAATAAAATTTAAAACGCGTGTAAAACATAAACCAAACGATGAAATTGGTTATTTCTTCATGTATAATGATCAACTCGATACTCCCTAGCCCCCAACAGCCTTTTTTTTCATAACACTTTAACCAGAGTGACGGGAGAGCGGCATTTCAGAAAACGTGCTTATCTCGGCGAGAAAAAGCGATTTCGGCAATAAAATTTAAAACGCGTGTAAAACATAAACCAAACGATGAAATTGGTTATTTCTTCATGTATAATGATCAACTCGATACTCCCTAGCCCCCAACAGCCTTTTTTTTCATAACACTTTAACCAGAGTGACGGGAGAGCGGCATTTCAGAAAACGTGCTTATCTCGGCGAGAAAAAGCGATTTCGGCAATAAAATTTAAAACGCGTGTAAAACATAAACCAAACGATGAAATTGGTTATTTCTTCATGTATAATGATCAACTCGATACTCCCTAGCCCCCAACAGCCTTTTTTTTCATAACACTTTAACCAGAGTGACGGGAGAGCGGCATTTCAGAAAACGTGCTTATCTCGGCGAGAAAAAGCGATTTCGGCAATAAAATTTAAAACGCGTGTAAAACATAAACCAAACGATGAAATTGGTTATTTCTTCATGTATAATGATCAACTCGATACTCCCTAGCCCCCAACAGCCTTTTTTTTCATAACACTTTAACCAGAGTGACGGGAGAGCGGCATTTCAGAAAACGTGCTTATCTCGGCGAGAAAAAGCGATTTCGGCAATAAAATTTAAAACGCGTGTAAAACATAAACCAAACGATGAAATTGGTTATTTCTTCATGTATAATGATCAACTCGATACTCCCTAGCCCCCAACAGCCTTTTTTTTCATAACACTTTAACCAGAGTGACGGGAGAGCGGCATTTCAGAAAACGTGCTTATCTCGGCGAGAAAAAGCGATTTCGGCAATAAAATTTAAAACGCGTGTAAAACATAAACCAAACGATGAAATTGGTTATTTCTTCATGTATAATGATCAACTCGATACTCCCTAGCCCCCAACAGCCTTTTTTTTCATAACACTTTAACCAGAGTGACGGGAGAGCGGCATTTCAGAAAACGTGCTTATCTCGGCGAGAAAAAGCGATTTCGGCAATAAAATTTAAAACGCGTGTAAAACATAAACCAAACGATGAAATTGGTTATTTCTTCATGTATAATGATCAACTCGATACTCCCTAGCCCCCAACAGCCTTTTTTTTCATAACACTTTAACCAGAGTGACGGGAGAGCGGCATTTCAGAAAACGTGCTTATCTCGGCGAGAAAAAGCGATTTCGGCAATAAAATTTAAAACGCGTGTAAAACATAAACCAAACGATGAAATTGGTTATTTCTTCATGTATAATGATCAACTCGATACTCCCTAGCCCCCAACAGCCTTTTTTTTCATAACACTTTAACCAGAGTGACGGGAGAGCGGCATTTCAGAAAACGTGCTTATCTCGGCGAGAAAAAGCGATTTCGGCAATAAAATTTAAAACGCGTGTAAAACATAAACCAAACGATGAAATTGGTTATTTCTTCATGTATAATGATCAACTCGATACTCCCTAGCCCCCAACAGCCTTTTTTTTCATAACACTTTAACCAGAGTGACGGGAGAGCGGCATTTCAGAAAACGTGCTTATCTCGGCGAGAAAAAGCGATTTCGGCAATAAAATTTAAAACGCGTGTAAAACATAAACCAAACGATGAAATTGGTTATTTCTTCATGTATAATGATCAACTCGATACTCCCTAGCCCCCAACAGCCTTTTTTTTCATAACACTTTAACCAGAGTGACGGGAGAGCGGCATTTCAGAAAACGTGCTTATCTCGGCGAGAAAAAGCGATTTCGGCAATAAAATTTAAAACGCGTGTAAAACATAAACCAAACGATGAAATTGGTTATTTCTTCATGTATAATGATCAACTCGATACTCCCTAGCCCCCAACAGCCTTTTTTTTCATAACACTTTAACCAGAGTGACGGGAGAGCGGCATTTCAGAAAACGTGCTTATCTCGGCGAGAAAAAGCGATTTCGGCAATAAAATTTAAAACGCGTGTAAAACATAAACCAAACGATGAAATTGGTTATTTCTTCATGTATAATGATCAACTCGATACTCCCTAGCCCCCAACAGCCTTTTTTTTCATAACACTTTAACCAGAGTGACGGGAGAGCGGCATTTCAGAAAACGTGCTTATCTCGGCGAGAAAAAGCGATTTCGGCAATAAAATTTAAAACGCGTGTAAAACATAAACCAAACGATGAAATTGGTTATTTCTTCATGTATAATGATCAACTCGATACTCCCTAGCCCCCAACAGCCTTTTTTTTCATAACACTTTAACCAGAGTGACGGGAGAGCGGCATTTCAGAAAACGTGCTTATCTCGGCGAGAAAAAGCGATTTCGGCAATAAAATTTAAAACGCGTGTAAAACATAAACCAAACGATGAAATTGGTTATTTCTTCATGTATAATGATCAACTCGATACTCCCTAGCCCCCAACAGCCTTTTTTTTCATAACACTTTAACCAGAGTGACGGGAGAGCGGCATTTCAGAAAACGTGCTTATCTCGGCGAGAAAAAGCGATTTCGGCAATAAAATTTAAAACGCGTGTAAAACATAAACCAAACGATGAAATTGGTTATTTCTTCATGTATAATGATCAACTCGATACTCCCTAGCCCCCAACAGCCTTTTTTTTCATAACACTTTAACCAGAGTGACGGGAGAGCGGCATTTCAGAAAACGTGCTTATCTCGGCGAGAAAAAGCGATTTCGGCAATAAAATTTAAAACGCGTGTAAAACATAAACCAAACGATGAAATTGGTTATTTCTTCATGTATAATGATCAACTCGATACTCCCTAGCCCCCAACAGCCTTTTTTTTCATAACACTTTAACCAGAGTGACGGGAGAGCGGCATTTCAGAAAACGTGCTTATCTCGGCGAGAAAAAGCGATTTCGGCAATAAAATTTAAAACGCGTGTAAAACATAAACCAAACGATGAAATTGGTTATTTCTTCATGTATAATGATCAACTCGATACTCCCTAGCCCCCAACAGCCTTTTTTTTCATAACACTTTAACCAGAGTGACGGGAGAGCGGCATTTCAGAAAACGTGCTTATCTCGGCGAGAAAAAGCGATTTCGGCAATAAAATTTAAAACGCGTGTAAAACATAAACCAAACGATGAAATTGGTTATTTCTTCATGTATAATGATCAACTCGATACTCCCTAGCCCCCAACAGCCTTTTTTTTCATAACACTTTAACCAGAGTGACGGGAGAGCGGCATTTCAGAAAACGTGCTTATCTCGGCGAGAAAAAGCGATTTCGGCAATAAAATTTAAAACGCGTGTAAAACATAAACCAAACGATGAAATTGGTTATTTCTTCATGTATAATGATCAACTCGATACTCCCTAGCCCCCAACAGCCTTTTTTTTCATAACACTTTAACCAGAGTGACGGGAGAGCGGCATTTCAGAAAACGTGCTTATCTCGGCGAGAAAAAGCGATTTCGGCAATAAAATTTAAAACGCGTGTAAAACATAAACCAAACGATGAAATTGGTTATTTCTTCATGTATAATGATCAACTCGATACTCCCTAGCCCCCAACAGCCTTTTTTTTCATAACACTTTAACCAGAGTGACGGGAGAGCGGCATTTCAGAAAACGTGCTTATCTCGGCGAGAAAAAGCGATTTCGGCAATAAAATTTAAAACGCGTGTAAAACATAAACCAAACGATGAAATTGGTTATTTCTTCATGTATAATGATCAACTCGATACTCCCTAGCCCCCAACAGCCTTTTTTTTCATAACACTTTAACCAGAGTGACGGGAGAGCGGCATTTCAGAAAACGTGCTTATCTCGGCGAGAAAAAGCGATTTCGGCAATAAAATTTAAAACGCGTGTAAAACATAAACCAAACGATGAAATTGGTTATTTCTTCATGTATAATGATCAACTCGATACTCCCTAGCCCCCAACAGCCTTTTTTTTCATAACACTTTAACCAGAGTGACGGGAGAGCGGCATTTCAGAAAACGTGCTTATCTCGGCGAGAAAAAGCGATTTCGGCAATAAAATTTAAAACGCGTGTAAAACATAAACCAAACGATGAAATTGGTTATTTCTTCATGTATAATGATCAACTCGATACTCCCTAGCCCCCAACAGCCTTTTTTTTCATAACACTTTAACCAGAGTGACGGGAGAGCGGCATTTCAGAAAACGTGCTTATCTCGGCGAGAAAAAGCGATTTCGGCAATAAAATTTAAAACGCGTGTAAAACATAAACCAAACGATGAAATTGGTTATTTCTTCATGTATAATGATCAACTCGATACTCCCTAGCCCCCAACAGCCTTTTTTTTCATAACACTTTAACCAGAGTGACGGGAGAGCGGCATTTCAGAAAACGTGCTTATCTCGGCGAGAAAAAGCGATTTCGGCAATAAAATTTAAAACGCGTGTAAAACATAAACCAAACGATGAAATTGGTTATTTCTTCATGTATAATGATCAACTCGATACTCCCTAGCCCCCAACAGCCTTTTTTTTCATAACACTTTAACCAGAGTGACGGGAGAGCGGCATTTCAGAAAACGTGCTTATCTCGGCGAGAAAAAGCGATTTCGGCAATAAAATTTAAAACGCGTGTAAAACATAAACCAAACGATGAAATTGGTTATTTCTTCATGTATAATGATCAACTCGATACTCCCTAGCCCCCAACAGCCTTTTTTTTCATAACACTTTAACCAGAGTGACGGGAGAGCGGCATTTCAGAAAACGTGCTTATCTCGGCGAGAAAAAGCGATTTCGGCAATAAAATTTAAAACGCGTGTAAAACATAAACCAAACGATGAAATTGGTTATTTCTTCATGTATAATGATCAACTCGATACTCCCTAGCCCCCAACAGCCTTTTTTTTCATAACACTTTAACCAGAGTGACGGGAGAGCGGCATTTCAGAAAACGTGCTTATCTCGGCGAGAAAAAGCGATTTCGGCAATAAAATTTAAAACGCGTGTAAAACATAAACCAAACGATGAAATTGGTTATTTCTTCATGTATAATGATCAACTCGATACTCCCTAGCCCCCAACAGCCTTTTTTTTCATAACACTTTAACCAGAGTGACGGGAGAGCGGCATTTCAGAAAACGTGCTTATCTCGGCGAGAAAAAGCGATTTCGGCAATAAAATTTAAAACGCGTGTAAAACATAAACCAAACGATGAAATTGGTTATTTCTTCATGTATAATGATCAACTCGATACTCCCTAGCCCCCAACAGCCTTTTTTTTCATAACACTTTAACCAGAGTGACGGGAGAGCGGCATTTCAGAAAACGTGCTTATCTCGGCGAGAAAAAGCGATTTCGGCAATAAAATTTAAAACGCGTGTAAAACATAAACCAAACGATGAAATTGGTTATTTCTTCATGTATAATGATCAACTCGATACTCCCTAGCCCCCAACAGCCTTTTTTTTCATAACACTTTAACCAGAGTGACGGGAGAGCGGCATTTCAGAAAACGTGCTTATCTCGGCGAGAAAAAGCGATTTCGGCAATAAAATTTAAAACGCGTGTAAAACATAAACCAAACGATGAAATTGGTTATTTCTTCATGTATAATGATCAACTCGATACTCCCTAGCCCCCAACAGCCTTTTTTTTCATAACACTTTAACCAGAGTGACGGGAGAGCGGCATTTCAGAAAACGTGCTTATCTCGGCGAGAAAAAGCGATTTCGGCAATAAAATTTAAAACGCGTGTAAAACATAAACCAAACGATGAAATTGGTTATTTCTTCATGTATAATGATCAACTCGATACTCCCTAGCCCCCAACAGCCTTTTTTTTCATAACACTTTAACCAGAGTGACGGGAGAGCGGCATTTCAGAAAACGTGCTTATCTCGGCGAGAAAAAGCGATTTCGGCAATAAAATTTAAAACGCGTGTAAAACATAAACCAAACGATGAAATTGGTTATTTCTTCATGTATAATGATCAACTCGATACTCCCTAGCCCCCAACAGCCTTTTTTTTCATAACACTTTAACCAGAGTGACGGGAGAGCGGCATTTCAGAAAACGTGCTTATCTCGGCGAGAAAAAGCGATTTCGGCAATAAAATTTAAAACGCGTGTAAAACATAAACCAAACGATGAAATTGGTTATTTCTTCATGTATAATGATCAACTCGATACTCCCTAGCCCCCAACAGCCTTTTTTTTCATAACACTTTAACCAGAGTGACGGGAGAGCGGCATTTCAGAAAACGTGCTTATCTCGGCGAGAAAAAGCGATTTCGGCAATAAAATTTAAAACGCGTGTAAAACATAAACCAAACGATGAAATTGGTTATTTCTTCATGTATAATGATCAACTCGATACTCCCTAGCCCCCAACAGCCTTTTTTTTCATAACACTTTAACCAGAGTGACGGGAGAGCGGCATTTCAGAAAACGTGCTTATCTCGGCGAGAAAAAGCGATTTCGGCAATAAAATTTAAAACGCGTGTAAAACATAAACCAAACGATGAAATTGGTTATTTCTTCATGTATAATGATCAACTCGATACTCCCTAGCCCCCAACAGCCTTTTTTTTCATAACACTTTAACCAGAGTGACGGGAGAGCGGCATTTCAGAAAACGTGCTTATCTCGGCGAGAAAAAGCGATTTCGGCAATAAAATTTAAAACGTCGTGTAAAACATAAACCAAACGATGAAATTGGTTATTTCTTCATGTATAATGATCAACTCGATACTCCCTAGCCCCCAACAGCCTTTTTTTTCATAACACTTTAACCAGAGTGACGGGAGAGCGGCATTTCAGAAAACGTGCTTATCTCGGCGAGAAAAAGCGATTTCGGCAATAAAATTTAAAACGCGTGTAAAACATAAACCAAACGATGAAATTGGTTATTTCTTCATGTATAATGATCAACTCGATACTCCCTAGCCCCCAACAGCCTTTTTTTTCATAACACTTTAACCAGAGTGACGGGAGAGCGGCATTTCAGAAAACGTGCTTATCTCGGCGAGAAAAAGCGATTTCGGCAATAAAATTTAAAACGCGTGTAAAACATAAACCAAACGATGAAATTGGTTATTTCTTCATGTATAATGATCAACTCGATACTCCCTAGCCCCCAACAGCCTTTTTTTTCATAACACTTTAACCAGAGTGACGGGAGAGCGGCATTTCAGAAAACGTGCTTATCTCGGCGAGAAAAAGCGATTTCGGCAATAAAATTTAAAACGCGTGTAAAACATAAACCAAACGATGAAATTGGTTATTTCTTCATGTATAATCAACTCGATACTCCCTAGCCCCCAACAGCCTTTTTTTTCATAACACTTTAACCAGAGTGACGGGAGAGCGGCATTTCAGAAAACGTGCTTATCTCGGCGAGAAAAACGATTTCGGCAATAAAATTTAAAACGCGTGTAAAACATAAACCAAACGATGAAATTGGTTATTTCTTCATGTATAATGATCAACTCGATACTCCCTAGCCCCCAACAGCCTTTTTTTTCATAACACTTTAACCAGAGTGACGGGAGAGCGGCATTTCAGAAAACGTGCTTATCTCGGCGAGAAAAAGCGATTTCGGCAATAAAATTTAAAACGCGTGTAAAACATAAACCAAACGATGAAATTGGTTATTTCTTCATGTATAATGATCAACTCGATACTCCCTAGCCCCCAACAGCCTTTTTTTTCATAACACATTAACCAGAGTGACGGGAGAGCGGCATTTCAGAAAACGTGCTTCGGCGAGAAAAAGCGATTTCGGCAATAAAATTTAAAACGCGTGTAAAACATAAACCAAACGATGAAATTGGTTATTTCGTTATTTCTTCATGTATAATGATCAACTCGATACTCCCTAGCCCCCAACAGCCTTTTTTTTCATAACACTTTAACCAGAGTGACGGGAGAGCGGCATTTCAGAAAACGTGCTTATCTCGGCGAGAAAAAGCGATTTCGGCAATAAAATTTAAAACGCGTGTAAAACATAAACCAAACGATGAAATTGGTTATTTCTTCATGTATAATGATCAACTCGATACTCCCTAGCCCCCAACAGCCTTTTTTTTCATAACACTTTAACCAGAGTGACGGGAGAGCGGCATTTCAGAAAACGTGCTTATCTCGGCGAGAAAAAGCGATTTCGGCAATAAAATTTAAAACGCGTGTAAAACATAAACCAAACGATGAAATTGGTTATTTCTTCATGTATAATGATCAACTCGATACTCCCTAGCCCCCAACAGCCTTTTTTTTCATAACACTTTAACCAGAGTGACGGGAGAGCGGCATTTCAGAAAACGTGCTTATCTCGGCGAGAAAAAGCGATTTCGGCAATAAAATTTAAAACGCGTGTAAAACATAAACCAAACGATGAAATTGGTTATTTCTTCATGTATAATGATCAACTCGATACTCCCTAGCCCCCAACAGCCTTTTTTTTCATAACACTTTAACCAGAGTGACGGGAGAGCGGCATTTCAGAAAACGTGCTTATCTCGGCGAGAAAAAGCGATTTCGGCAATAAAATTTAAAACGCGTGTAAAACATAAACCAAACGATGAAATTGGTTATTTCTTCATGTATAATGATCAACTCGATACTCCCTAGCCCCCAACAGCCTTTTTTTTCATAACACTTTAACCAGAGTGACGGGAGAGCGGCATTTCAGAAAACGTGCTTATCTCGGCGAGAAAAAGCGATTTCGGCAATAAAATTTAAAACGCGTGTAAAACATAAACCAAACGATGAAATTGGTTATTTCTTCATGTATAATGATCAACTCGATACTCCCTAGCCCCCAACAGCCTTTTTTTTCATAACACTTTAACCAGAGTGACGGGAGAGCGGCATTTCAGAAAACGTGCTTATCTCGGCGAGAAAAAGCGATTTCGGCAATAAAATTTAAAACGCGTGTAAAACATAAACCAAACGATGAAATTGGTTATTTCTTCATGTATAATGATCAACTCGATACTCCCTAGCCCCCAACAGCCTTTTTTTTCATAACACTTTAACCAGAGTGACGGGAGAGCGGCATTTCAGAAAACGTGCTTATCTCGGCGAGAAAAAGCGATTTCGGCAATAAAATTTAAAACGCGTGTAAAACATAAACCAAACGATGAAATTGGTTATTTCTTCATGTATAATGATCAACTCGATACTCCCTAGCCCCCAACAGCCTTTTTTTTCATAACACTTTAACCAGAGTGACGGGAGAGCGGCATTTCAGAAAACGTGCTTATCTCGGCGAGAAAAAGCGATTTCGGCAATAAAATTTAAAACGCGTGTAAAACATAAACCAAACGATGAAATTGGTTATTTCTTCATGTATAATGATCAACTCGATACTCCCTAGCCCCCAACAGCCTTTTTTTTCATAACACTTTAACCAGAGTGACGGGAGAGCGGCATTTCAGAAAACGTGCTTATCTCGGCGAGAAAAAGCGATTTCGGCAATAAAATTTAAAACGCGTGTAAAACATAAACCAAACGATGAAATTGGTTATTTCTTCATGTATAATGATCAACTCGATACTCCCTAGCCCCCAACAGCCTTTTTTTTCATAACACTTTAACCAGAGTGACGGGAGAGCGGCATTTCAGAAAACGTGCTTATCTCGGCGAGAAAAAGCGATTTCGGCAATAAAATTTAAAACGCGTGTAAAACATAAACCAAACGATGAAATTGGTTATTTCTTCATGTATAATGATCAACTCGATACTCCCTAGCCCCCAACAGCCTTTTTTTTCATAACACTTTAACCAGAGTGACGGGAGAGCGGCATTTCAGAAAACGTGCTTATCTCGGCGAGAAAAAGCGATTTCGGCAATAAAATTTAAAACGCGTGTAAAACATAAACCAAACGATGAAATTGGTTATTTCTTCATGTATAATGATCAACTCGATACTCCCTAGCCCCCAACAGCCTTTTTTTTCATAACACTTTAACCAGAGTGACGGGAGAGCGGCATTTCAGAAAACGTGCTTATCTCGGCGAGAAAAAGCGATTTCGGCAATAAAATTTAAAACGCGTGTAAAACATAAACCAAACGATGAAATTGGTTATTTCTTCATGTATAATGATCAACTCGATACTCCCTAGCCCCCAACAGCCTTTTTTTTCATAACACTTTAACCAGAGTGACGGGAGAGCGGCATTTCAGAAAACGTGCTTATCTCGGCGAGAAAAAGCGATTTCGGCAATAAAATTTAAAACGCGTGTAAAACATAAACCAAACGATGAAATTGGTTATTTCTTCATGTATAATGATCAACTCGATACTCCCTAGCCCCCAACAGCCTTTTTTTCTCATAACACTTTAACCAGAGTGACGGGAGAGCGGCATTTCAGAAAACGTGCTTATCTCGGCGAGAAAAAGCGATTTCGGCAATAAAATTTAAAACGCGTGTAAAACATAAACCAAACGATGAAATTGGTTATTTCTTCATGTATAATGATCAACTCGATACTCCCTAGCCCCCAACAGCCTTTTTTTTTCATAACACTTTAACCAGAGTGACGGGAGAGCGGCATTTCAGAAAACGTGCTTATCTCGGCGAGAAAAAGCGATTTCGGCAATAAAATTTAAAACGCGTGTAAAACATAAACCAAACGATGAAATTGGTTATTTCTTCATGTATAATGATCAACTCGATACTCCCTAGCCCCCAACAGCCTTTTTTTTCATAACACTTTAACCAGAGTGACGGGAGAGCGGCATTTCAGAAAACGTGCTTATCTCGGCGAGAAAAAGCGATTTCGGCAATAAAATTTAAAACGCGTGTAAAACATAAACCAAACGATGAAATTGGTTATTTCTTCATGTATAATGATCAACTCGATACTCCCTAGCCCCCAACAGCCTTTTTTTTCATAACACTTTAACCAGAGTGACGGGAGAGCGGCATTTCAGAAAACGTGCTTATCTCGGCGAGAAAAAGCGATTTCGGCAATAAAATTTAAAACGCGTGTAAAACATAAACCAAACGATGAAATTGGTTATTTCTTCATGTATAATGTTCAACTCGATACTCCCTAGCCCCCAACAGCCTTTTTTTCATAACACTTTAACCAGAGTGACGGGAGAGCGGCATTTCAGAAAACGTGCTTATCTCGGCGAGAAAAAGCGATTTCGGCAATAAAATTTAAAACGCGTGTAAAACATAAACCAAACGATGAAATTGGTAATTTCTTCATGTATAATGATCAACTCGATACTCCCTAGCCCCCAACAGCCTTTTTTTTCATAACACTTTAACCAGAGTGACGGGAGAGCGGCATTTCAGAAAACGTGCTTATCTCGGCGAGAAAAAGCGATTTCGGCAATAAAATTTAAAATGCGTGTAAAACATAAACCAAACGATGAAATTGGTTATTTCTTCATGTATAATGATCAACTCGATACTCCCTAGCCCCCAACAGCCTTTTTTTTCATAACACTTTAACCAGAGTGACGGGAGAGCGGCATTTCAGAAAACGTGCTTATCTCGGCGAGAAAAAGCGATTTCGGCAATAAAATTTAAAACGCGTGTAAAACATAAACCAAACGATGAAATTGGTTATTTCTTCATGTATAATGATCAACTCGATACTCCCTAGCCCCCAACAGCCTTTTTTTTCATAACACTTTAACCAGAGTGACGGGAGAGCGGCATTTCAGAAAACGTGCTTATCTCGGCGAGAAAAAGCGATTTCGGCAATAAAATTTAAAACGCGTGTAAAACATAAACCAAACGATGAAATTGGTTATTTCTTCATGTATAATGATCAACTCGATACTCCCTAGCCCCCAACAGCCTTTTTTTTCATAACACTTTAACCAGAGTGACGGGAGAGCGGCATTTCAGAAAACGTGCTTATCTCGGCGAGAAAAAGCGATTTCGGCAATAAAATTTAAAACGCGTGTAAAACATAAACCAAACGATGAAATTGGTTATTTCTTCATGTATAATGATCAACTCGATACTCCCTAGCCCCCAACAGCCTTTTTTTTCATAACACTTTAACCAGAGTGACGGGAGAGCGGCATTTCAGAAAACGTGCTTATCTCGGCGAGAAAAAGCGATTTCGGCAATAAAATTTAAAACGCGTGTAAAACATAAACCAAACGATGAAATTGGTTATTTCTTCATGTATAATGATCAACTCGAGTCGAGCTCCAGGGAGAGAGGCTGATTTTTCGCTTTTTGAGGCCGACCGACGAACCGGCGCGGGGCGGACTCAAAAGCCCGCAGAGCCGTAGGCACTTAGAAAAGTTTCGCCTTTGGCTGTGAGCTCCAGGGGAGAGGCTGGTTTTGCGTTATTTTAGGCCGGCTGGAGAACCGGCGCGGGTCGGACGCACAATCCCCGCAGAGCCGTGGGCACTTAGAAAATTTTGCCAAGTTGGCTCTGAGCGCCTGGTACCTAATATGGAAGTATAGAGGCCGACTTTCGGGCAAGATCACGCCGCGTTAGGCTTCCAGGACCCCGGCTAAGCAATTTTACCGGGCCGCCCGGTTCTTTTTTTGAACCAGCCCGGTTCTTTTTACACTTCCAGCTGGAGCTCAGCAGCGGCTTTTTGCGCAAGATCACGCCGGGTTAGGCTTCCAGGACCTCGGCTAAGCAATTCTACCGGGCCGCCCGGTTCTTTTTTTGAACCAGCCCGGTTCTTTTTACACTTCCAGCTGGAGCTCACGAGCGGCTTTTTGGACAAGATCACGCCGTGTTAGGCTTCCAGAGCCCCGGCTAAGCAATTTTACCGGCCCGCCCGGTTCTTTTTTTTAACCAGCCCGGTTCTTTTTACACTTCCAGCTGGAGCTCAGCAGCGGGTTTTTGGACAAGATCACGCCGTGTTAGGCTTCCAGAGCCCCGGCTAAGCAATTTTACAGGGTCGCCCGGTTCTTTTTTTTAACCAGCCCGGTTTTTTTTACACTTCCAGCTGGAGCTCAGCAGCGGCTTTTTGCACAGTATCACGCCGGGTTAGGCTTCCAGAGCCCCGGCTAAGCAATTTTACCGGGCCGCCCGGTTCTTTTTTTTAACCAGCCCGGTTCTTTTTACACTTCCAGCTGGAGCTCAGCAGCGGCTTTTTGGACAAGATCACGCCGTGTTAGGCTTCCAGAGCCCCGGCTAAGCAATTTTACCGGGTCGCCCGGTTCTTTTTTTAACCAGCCCGGTTCTTTTTACACTTCCAGCTGGAGCTCAGCATCGTGTAAAACATAAACCAAACGATGAAATTGGTTATTTCTTCATGTATAATGATCAACTCGATACTCCCTAGCCCCCAACAGCCTTTTTTTTTTCATAACACTTTAACCAGAGTGACGGGAGAGCGGCATTTCAGAAAACGTGCTTATCTCGGCGAGAAAAAGCGATTTCGGCAATAAAATTTAAAACGCGTGTAAAACATAAACCAAACGATGAAATTGGTTATTTCTTCATGTATAATGATCAACTCGATACTCCCTAGCCCCCAACAGCCTTTTTTTTCATAACACTTTAACCAGAGTGACGGGAGAGCGGCATTTCAGAAAACGTGCTTATCTCGGCGAGAAAAAGCGATTTCGGCAATAAAATTTAAAACGCGTGTAAAACATAAACCAAACGATGAAATTGGTTATTTCTTCATGTATAATGATCAACTCGATACTCCCTAGCCCCCAACAGCCTTTTTTTTCATAACACTTTAACCAGAGTGACGGGAGAGCGGCATTTCAGAAAACGTGCTTATCTCGGCGAGAAAAAGCGATTTCGGCAATAAAATTTAAAACGCGTGTAAAACATAAACCAAACGATGAAATTGGTTATTTCTTCATGTATAATGATCAACTCGATACTCCCTAGCCCCCAACAGCCTTTTTTTTCATAACACTTTAACCAGAGTGACGGGAGAGCGGCATTTCAGAAAACGTGCTTATCTCGGCGAGAAAAAGCGATTTCGGCAATAAAATTTAAAATGCGTGTAAAACATAAACCAAACGATGAAATTGGTTATTTCTTCATGTATAATGATCAACTCGATACTCCCTAGCCCCCAACAGCCTTTTTTTTCATAACACTTTAACCAGAGTGACGGGAGAGCGGCATTTCAGAAAACGTGCTTATCTCGGCGAGAAAAAGCGATTTCGGCAATAAAATTTAAAACGCGTGTAAAACATAAACTAAACGATGAAATTGGTTATTTCTTCAAGTATAATGATCAACTCGATACTCCCTAGCCCCCAACAGCCTTTTTTTTTCATAACACTTTAACCAGAGTGACGGGAGAGCGGCATTTCAGAAAACGTGCTTATCTCGGCGAGAAAAAGCGATTTCGGCAATAAAATTTAAAACGCGTGTAAAACATAAACCAAACGATGAAATTGGTTATTTCTTCATGTATAATGATCAACTCGATACTCCCTAGCCCCCAACAGCCTTTTTTTTTCATAACACTTTAACCAGAGTGACGGGAGAGCGGCATTTCAGAAAACGTGCTTATCTCGGCGAGAAAAAGCGATTTCGGCAATAAAATTTAAAACGCGTGTAAAACATAAACCAAACGATGAAATTGGTTATTTCTTCATGTATAATGATCAACTCGATACTCCCTAGCCCCCAACAGCCTTTTTTTTCATAACACTTTAACCAGAGTGACGGGAGAGCGGCATTTCAGAAAACGTGCTTATCTCGGCGAGAAAAAGCGATTTCGGCAATAAAATTTAAAACGCGTGTAAAACATAAACCAAACGATGAAATTGGTTATTTCTTCATGTATAATGATCAACTCGATACTCCCTAGCCCCCAACAGCCTTTTTTTTCATAACACTTTAACCAGAGTGACGGGAGAGCGGCATTTCAGAAAACGTGCTTATCTCGGCGAGAAAAAGCGATTTCGGCAATAAAATTTAAAACGCGTGTAAAACATAAACCAAACGATGAAATTGGTTATTTCTTCATGTATAATGATCAACTCGATACTCCCTAGCCCCCAACAGCCTTTTTTTTCATAACACTTTAACCAGAGTGACGGGAGAGCGGCATTTCAGAAAACGTGCTTATCTCGGCGAGAAAAAGCGATTTCGGCAATAAAATTTAAAACGCGTGTAAAACATAAACCAAACGATGAAATTGGTTATTTCTTCATGTATAATGATCAACTCGATACTCCCTAGCCCCCAACAGCCTTTTTTTTCATAACACTTTAACCAGAGTGACGGGAGAGCGGCATTTCAGAAAACGTGCTTATCTCGGCGAGAAAAAGCGATTTCGGCAATAAAATTTAAAACGCGTGTAAAACATAAACCAAACGATGAAATTGGTTATTTCTTCATGTATAATGATCAACTCGATACTCCCTAGCCCCCAACAGCCTTTTTTTTCATAACACTTTAACCAGAGTGACGGGAGAGCGGCATTTCAGAAAACGTGCTTATCTCGGCGAGAAAAAGCGATTTCGGCAATAAAATTTAAAACGCGTGTAAAACATAAACCAAACGATGAAATTGGTTATTTCTTCATGTATAATGATCAACTCGATACTCCCTAGCCCCCAACAGCCTTTTTTTTCATAACACTTTAACCAGAGTGACGGGAGAGCGGCATTTCAGAAAACGTGCTTATCTCGGCGAGAAAAAGCGATTTCGGCAATAAAATTTAAAACGCGTGTAAAACATAAACCAAACGATGAAATTGGTTATTTCTTCATGTATAATGATCAACTCGATACTCCCTAGCCCCCAACAGCCTTTTTTTTCATAACACTTTAACCAGAGTGACGGGAGAGCGGCATTTCAGAAAACGTGCTTATCTCGGCGAGAAAAAGCGATTTCGGCAATAAAATTTAAAACGCGTGTAAAACATAAACCAAACGATGAAATTGGTTATTTCTTCATGTATAATGATCAACTCGATACTCCCTAGCCCCCAACAGCCTTTTTTTTCATAACACTTTAACCAGAGTGACGGGAGAGCGGCATTTCAGAAAACGTGCTTATCTCGGCGAGAAAAAGCGATTTCGGCAATAAAATTTAAAACGCGTGTAAAACATAAACCAAACGATGAAATTGGTTATTTCTTCATGTATAATGATCAACTCGATACTCCCTAGCCCCCAACAGCCTTTTTTTTCATAACACTTTAACCAGAGTGACGGGAGAGCGGCATTTCAGAAAACGTGCTTATCTCGGCGAGAAAAAGCGATTTCGGCAATAAAATTTAAAACGCGTGTAAAACATAAACCAAACGATGAAATTGGTTATTTCTTCATGTATAATGATCAACTCGATACTCCCTAGCCCCCAACAGCCTTTTTTTTCATAACACTTTAACCAGAGTGACGGGAGAGCGGCATTTCAGAAAACGTGCTTATCTCGGCGAGAAAAAGCGATTTCGGCAATAAAATTTAAAACGCGTGTAAAACATAAACCAAACGATGAAATTGGTTATTTCTTCATGTATAATGTTCAACTCGATACTCCCTAGCCCCCAACAGCCTTTTTTTCATAACACTTTAACCAGAGTGACGGGAGAGCGGCATTTCAGAAAACGTGCTTATCTCGGCGAGAAAAAGCGATTTCGGCAATAAAATTTAAAACGCGTGTAAAACATAAACCAAACGATGAAATTGGTAATTTCTTCATGTATAATGATCAACTCGATACTCCCTAGCCCCCAACAGCCTTTTTTTTCATAACACTTTAACCAGAGTGACGGGAGAGCGGCATTTCAGAAAACGTGCTTATCTCGGCGAGAAAAAGCGATTTCGGCAATAAAATTTAAAATGCGTGTAAAACATAAACCAAACGATGAAATTGGTTATTTCTTCATGTATAATGATCAACTCGATACTCCCTAGCCCCCAACAGCCTTTTTTTTCATAACACTTTAACCAGAGTGACGGGAGAGCGGCATTTCAGAAAACGTGCTTATCTCGGCGAGAAAAAGCGATTTCGGCAATAAAATTTAAAACGCGTGTAAAACATAAACCAAACGATGAAATTGGTTATTTCTTCATGTATAATGATCAACTCGATACTCCCTAGCCCCCAACAGCCTTTTTTTTCATAACACTTTAACCAGAGTGACGGGAGAGCGGCATTTCAGAAAACGTGCTTATCTCGGCGAGAAAAAGCGATTTCGGCAATAAAATTTAAAACGCGTGTAAAACATAAACCAAACGATGAAATTGGTTATTTCTTCATGTATAATGATCAACTCGATACTCCCTAGCCCCCAACAGCCTTTTTTTTCATAACACTTTAACCAGAGTGACGGGAGAGCGGCATTTCAGAAAACGTGCTTATCTCGGCGAGAAAAAGCGATTTCGGCAATAAAATTTAAAACGCGTGTAAAACATAAACCAAACGATGAAATTGGTTATTTCTTCATGTATAATGATCAACTCGATACTCCCTAGCCCCCAACAGCCTTTTTTTTCATAACACTTTAACCAGAGTGACGGGAGAGCGGCATTTCAGAAAACGTGCTTATCTCGGCGAGAAAAAGCGATTTCGGCAATAAAATTTAAAACGCGTGTAAAACATAAACCAAACGATGAAATTGGTTATTTCTTCATGTATAATGATCAACTCGATACTCCCTAGCCCCCAACAGCCTTTTTTTTCATAACACTTTAACCAGAGTGACGGGAGAGCGGCATTTCAGAAAACGTGCTTATCTCGGCGAGAAAAAGCGATTTCGGCAATAAAATTTAAAATGCGTGTAAAACATAAACCAAACGATGAAATTGGTTATTTCTTCATGTATAATGATCAACTCGATACTCCCTAGCCCCCAACAGCCTTTTTTTTCATAACACTTTAACCAGAGTGACGGGAGAGCGGCATTTCAGAAAACGTGCTTATCTCGGCGAGAAAAAGCGATTTCGGCAATAAAATTTAAAACGCGTGTAAAACATAAACCAAACGATGAAATTGGTTATTTCTTCAAGTATAATGATCAACTCGATACTCCCTAGCCCCCAACAGCCTTTTTTTTTCATAACACTTTAACCAGAGTGACGGGAGAGCGGCATTTCAGAAAACGTGCTTATCTCGGCGAGAAAAAGCGATTTCGGCAATAAAATTTAAAACGCGTGTAAAACATAAACCAAACGATGAAATTGGTTATTTCTTCATGTATAATGATCAACTCGATACTCCCTAGCCCCCAACAGCCTTTTTTTTTCATAACACTTTAACCAGAGTGACGGGAGAGCGGCATTTCAGAAAACGTGCTTATCTCGGCGAGAAAAAGCGATTTCGGCAATAAAATTTAAAACGCGTGTAAAACATAAACCAAACGATGAAATTGGTTATTTCTTCATGTATAATGATCAACTCGATACTCCCTAGCCCCCAACAGCCTTTTTTTTCATAACACTTTAACCAGAGTGACGGGAGAGCGGCATTTCAGAAAACGTGCTTATCTCGGCGAGAAAAAGCGATTTCGGCAATAAAATTTAAAACGCGTGTAAAACATAAACCAAACGATGAAATTGGTTATTTCTTCATGTATAATGATCAACTCGATACTCCCTAGCCCCCAACAGCCTTTTTTTTCATAACACTTTAACCAGAGTGACGGGAGAGCGGCATTTCAGAAAACGTGCTTATCTCGGCGAGAAAAAGCGATTTCGGCAATAAAATTTAAAACGCGTGTAAAACATAAACCAAACGATGAAATTGGTTATTTCTTCATGTATAATGATCAACTCGATACTCCCTAGCCCCCAACAGCCTTTTTTTTCATAACACTTTAACCAGAGTGACGGGAGAGCGGCATTTCAGAAAACGTGCTTATCTCGGCGAGAAAAAGCGATTTCGGCAATAAAATTTAAAACGCGTGTAAAACATAAACCAAACGATGAAATTGGTTATTTCTTCATGTATAATGATCAACTCGATACTCCCTAGCCCCCAACAGCCTTTTTTTTTCATAACACTTTAACCAGAGTGACGGGAGAGCGGCATTTCAGAAAACGTGCTTATCTCGGCGAGAAAAAGCGATTTCGGCAATAAAATTTAAAACGCGTGTAAAACATAAACCAAACGATGAAATTGGTTATTTCTTCATGTATAATGATCAACTCGATACTCCCTAGCCCCCAACAGCCTTTTTTTTCATAACACTTTAACCAGAGTGACGGGAGAGCGGCATTTCAGAAAACGTGCTTATCTCGGCGAGAAAAAGCGATTTCGGCAATAAAATTTAAAACGCGTGTAAAACATAAACCAAACGATGAAATTGGTTATTTCTTCATGTATAATGATCAACTCGATACTCCCTAGCCCCCAACAGCCTTTTTTTTCATAACACTTTAACCAGAGTGACGGGAGAGCGGCATTTCAGAAAACGTGCTTATCTCGGCGAGAAAAAGCGATTTCGGCAATAAAATTTAAAACGCGTGTAAAACATAAACCAAACGATGAAATTGGTTATTTCTTCATGTATAATGATCAACTCGATACTCCCTAGCCCCCAACAGCCGTTTTTTTTCATAACACTTTAACCAGAGTGACGGGAGAGCGGCATTTCAGAAAACGTGCTTATCTCGGCGAGAAAAAGCGATTTCGGCAATAAAATTTAAAACGCGTGTAAAACATAAACCAAACGATGAAATTGGTTATTTCTTCATGTATAATGATCAACTCGATACTCCCTAGCCCCCAACAGCCTTTTTTTTCATAACACTTTAACCAGAGTGACGGGAGAGCGGCATTTCAGAAAACGTGCTTATCTCGGCGAGAAAAAGCGATTTCGGCAATAAAATTTAAAACGCGTGTAAAACATAAACCAAACGATGAAATTGGTTATTTCTTCATGTATAATGATCAACTCGATACTCCCTAGCCCCCAACAGCCTTTTTTTTCATAACACTTTAACCAGAGTGACGGGAGAGCGGCATTTCAGAAAACGTGCTTATCTCGGCGAGAAAAAGCGATTTCGGCAATAAAATTTAAAACGCGTGTAAAACATAAACCAAACGATGAAATTGGTTATTTCTTCATGTATAATGATCAACTCGATACTCCCTAGCCCCCAACAGCCTTTTTTTTCATAACACTTTAACCAGAGTGACGGGAGAGCGGCATTTCAGAAAACGTGCTTATCTCGGCGAGAAAAAGCGATTTCGGCAATAAAATTTAAAACGCGTGTAAAACATAAACCAAACGATGAAATTGGTTATTTCTTCATGTATAATGTTCAACTCGATACTCCCTAGCCCCCAACAGCCTTTTTTTCATAACACTTTAACCAGAGTGACGGGAGAGCGGCATTTCAGAAAACGTGCTTATCTCGGCGAGAAAAAGCGATTTCGGCAATAAAATTTAAAACGCGTGTAAAACATAAACCAAACGATGAAATTGGTAATTTCTTCATGTATAATGATCAACTCGATACTCCCTAGCCCCCAACAGCCTTTTTTTTCATAACACTTTAACCAGAGTGACGGGAGAGCGGCATTTCAGAAAACGTGCTTATCTCGGCGAGAAAAAGCGATTTCGGCAATAAAATTTAAAATGCGTGTAAAACATAAACCAAACGATGAAATTGGTTATTTCTTCATGTATAATGATCAACTCGATACTCCCTAGCCCCCAACAGCCTTTTTTTTCATAACACTTTAACCAGAGTGACGGGAGAGCGGCATTTCAGAAAACGTGCTTATCTCGGCGAGAAAAAGCGATTTCGGCAATAAAATTTAAAACGCGTGTAAAACATAAACCAAACGATGAAATTGGTTATTTCTTCATGTATAATGATCAACTCGATACTCCCTAGCCCCCAACAGCCTTTTTTTTCATAACACTTTAACCAGAGTGACGGGAGAGCGGCATTTCAGAAAACGTGCTTATCTCGGCGAGAAAAAGCGATTTCGGCAATAAAATTTAAAACGCGTGTAAAACATAAACCAAACGATGAAATTGGTTATTTCTTCATGTATAATGATCAACTCGATACTCCCTAGCCCCCAACAGCCTTTTTTTTCATAACACTTTAACCAGAGTGACGGGAGAGCGGCATTTCAGAAAACGTGCTTATCTCGGCGAGAAAAAGCGATTTCGGCAATAAAATTTAAAACGCGTGTAAAACATAAACCAAACGATGAAATTGGTTATTTCTTCATGTATAATGATCAACTCGATACTCCCTAGCCCCCAACAGCCTTTTTTTTCATAACACTTTAACCAGAGTGACGGGAGAGCGGCATTTCAGAAAACGTGCTTATCTCGGCGAGAAAAAGCGATTTCGGCAATAAAATTTAAAACGCGTGTAAAACATAAACCAAACGATGAAATTGGTTATTTCTTCATGTATAATGATCAACTCGAGTCGAGCTCCAGGGAGAGAGGCTGATTTTTCGCTTTTTGAGGCCGACCGACGAACCGGCGCGGGGCGGACTCAAAAGCCCGCAGAGCCGTAGGCACTTAGAAAAGTTTCGCCTTTGGCTGTGAGCTCCAGGGGAGAGGCTGGTTTTGCGTTATTTTAGGCCGGCTGGAGAACCGGCGCGGGTCGGACGCACAATCCCCGCAGAGCCGTGGGCACTTAGAAAATTTTGCCAAGTTGGCTCTGAGCGCCTGGTACCTAATATGGAAGTATAGAGGCCGACTTTCGGGCAAGATCACGCCGCGTTAGGCTTCCAGGACCCCGGCTAAGCAATTTTACCGGGCCGCCCGGTTCTTTTTTTGAACCAGCCCGGTTCTTTTTACACTTCCAGCTGGAGCTCAGCAGCGGCTTTTTGCGCAAGATCACGCCGGGTTAGGCTTCCAGGACCTCGGCTAAGCAATTCTACCGGGCCGCCCGGTTCTTTTTTTGAACCAGCCCGGTTCTTTTTACACTTCCAGCTGGAGCTCACGAGCGGCTTTTTGGACAAGATCACGCCGTGTTAGGCTTCCAGAGCCCCGGCTAAGCAATTTTACCGGCCCGCCCGGTTCTTTTTTTTAACCAGCCCGGTTCTTTTTACACTTCCAGCTGGAGCTCAGCAGCGGGTTTTTGGACAAGATCACGCCGTGTTAGGCTTCCAGAGCCCCGGCTAAGCAATTTTACAGGGTCGCCCGGTTCTTTTTTTTAACCAGCCCGGTTTTTTTTACACTTCCAGCTGGAGCTCAGCAGCGGCTTTTTGCACAGTATCACGCCGGGTTAGGCTTCCAGAGCCCCGGCTAAGCAATTTTACCGGGCCGCCCGGTTCTTTTTTTTAACCAGCCCGGTTCTTTTTACACTTCCAGCTGGAGCTCAGCAGCGGCTTTTTGGACAAGATCACGCCGTGTTAGGCTTCCAGAGCCCCGGCTAAGCAATTTTACCGGGTCGCCCGGTTCTTTTTTTAACCAGCCCGGTTCTTTTTACACTTCCAGCTGGAGCTCAGCATCGTGTAAAACATAAACCAAACGATGAAATTGGTTATTTCTTCATGTATAATGATCAACTCGATACTCCCTAGCCCCCAACAGCCTTTTTTTTTTCATAACACTTTAACCAGAGTGACGGGAGAGCGGCATTTCAGAAAACGTGCTTATCTCGGCGAGAAAAAGCGATTTCGGCAATAAAATTTAAAACGCGTGTAAAACATAAACCAAACGATGAAATTGGTTATTTCTTCATGTATAATGATCAACTCGATACTCCCTAGCCCCCAACAACAGCCTTTTTTTTCATAACACTTTAACCAGAGTGACGGGAGAGCGGCATTTCAGAAAACGTGCTTATCTCGGCGAGAAAAAGCGATTTCGGCAATAAAATTTAAAACGCGTGTAAAACATAAACCAAACGATGAAATTGGTTATTTCTTCATGTATAATGATCAACTCGATACTCCCTAGCCCCCAACAGCCTTTTTTTTCATAACACTTTAACCAGAGTGACGGGAGAGCGGCATTTCAGAAAACGTGCTTATCTCGGCGAGAAAAGCGATTTCGGCAATAAAATTTAAAACGCGTGTAAAACATAAACCAAACGATGAAATTGGTTATTTCTTCATGTATAATGATCAACTCGATACTCCCTAGCCCCCAACAGCCTTTTTTTTCATAACACTTTAACCAGAGTGACGGGAGAGCGGCATTTCAGAAAACGTGCTTATCTCGGCGAGAAAAAGCGATTTCGGCAATAAAATTTAAAATGCGTGTAAAACATAAACCAAACGATGAAATTGGTTATTTCTTCATGTATAATGATCAACTCGATACTCCTAGCCCCCAACAGCCTTTTTTTTCATAACACTTTAACCAGAGTGACGGGAGAGCGGCATTTCAGAAAACGTGCTTATCTCGGCGAGAAAAAGCGATTTCGGCAATAAAATTTAAAACGCGTGTAAAACATAAACCAAACGATGAAATTGGTTATTTCTTCATGTATAATGATCAACTCGATACTCCCTAGCCCCCAACAGCCTTTTTTTTTCATAACACTTTAACCAGAGTGACGGGAGAGCGGCATTTCAGAAAACGTGCTTATCTCGGCGAGAAAAAGCGATTTCGGCAATAAAATTTAAAACGCGTGTAAAACATAAACCAAACGATGAAATTGGTTATTTCTTCATGTATAATGATCAACTCGATACTCCCTAGCCCCCAACAGCCTTTTTTTTTCATAACACTTTAACCAGAGTGACGGAGAGAGCGGCATTTCAGAAAACGTGCTTATCTCGGCGAGAAAAAGCGATTTCGGCAATAAAATTTAAAACGCGTGTAAAACATAAACCAAACGATGAAATTGGTTATTTCTTCATGTATAATGATCAACTCTGATACACCCTAGCCCCCAACAGCCTTTTTTTTCATAACACTTTAACCAGAGTGACGGGAGAGCGGCATTTCAGAAAACGTGCTTATCTCGGCGAGAAAAAGCGATTTCGGCAATAAAATTTAAAACGCGTGTAAAACATAAACCAAACGATGAAATTGGTTATTTCTTCATGTATAATGATCAACTCGATACTCCCTAGCCCCCAACAGCCTTTTTTTTCATAACACTTTAACCAGAGTGACGGGAGAGCGGCATTTCAGAAAACGTGCTTATCTCGGCGAGAAAAAGCGATTTCGGCAATAAAATTTAAAACGCGTGTAAAACATAAACCAAACGATGAAATTGGTTATTTCTTCATGTATAATGATCAACTCGATACTCCCTAGCCCCCAACAGCCTTTTTTTTCATAACACTTTAACCAGAGTGACGGGAGAGCGGCATTTCAGAAAACGTGCTTATCTCGGCGAGAAAAAGCGATTTCGGCAATAAAATTTAAAACGCGTGTAAAACATAAACCAAACGATGAAATTGGTTATTTCTTCATGTATAATGATCAACTCGATACTCCCTAGCCCCCAACAGCCTTTTTTTTCATAACACTTTAACCAGAGTGACGGGAGAGCGGCATTTCAGAAAACGTGCTTATCTCGGCGAGAAAAAGCGATTTCGGCAATAAAATTTAAAACGCGTGTAAAACATAAACCAAACGATGAAATTGGTTATTTCTTCATGTATAATGATCAACTCGATACTCCCTAGCCCCCAACAGCCTTTTTTTTCATAACACTTTAACCAGAGTGACGGGAGAGCGGCATTTCAGAAAACGTGCTTATCTCGGCGAGAAAAAGCGATTTCGGCAATAAAATTTAAAACGCGTGTAAAACATAAACCAAACGATGAAATTGGTTATTTCTTCATGTATAATGATCAACTCGATACTCCCTAGCCCCCAACAGCCTTTTTTTTCATAACACTTTAACCAGAGTGACGGGAGAGCGGCATTTCAGAAAACGTGCTTATCTCGGCGAGAAAAAGCGATTTCGGCAATAAAATTTAAAACGCGTGTAAAACATATACCAAACGATGAAATTGGTTATTTCTTCATGTATAATGATCAACTCGATACTCCCTAGCCCCCAACAGCCTTTTTTTTCATAACACTTTAACCAGAGTGACGGGAGAGCGGCATTTCAGAAAACGTGCTTATCTCGGCGAGAAAAAGCGATTTCGGCAATAAAATTTAAAACGCGTGTAAAACATAAACCAAACGATGAAATTGGTTATTTCTTCATGTATAATGATCAACTCGATACTCCCTAGCCCCCAACAGCCTTTTTTTTCATAACACTTTAACCAGAGTGACGGGAGAGCGGCATTTCAGAAAACGTGCTTATCTCGGCGAGAAAAAGCGATTTCGGCAATAAAATTTAAAACGCGTGTAAAACATAAACCAAACGATGAAATTGGTTATTTCTTCATGTATAATGATCAACTCGATACTCCCTAGCCCCCAACAGCCTTTTTTTTCATAACACTTTAACCAGAGTGACGGGAGAGCGGCATTTCAGAAAACGTGCTTATCTCGGCGAGAAAAAGCGATTTCGGCAATAAAATTTAAAACGCGTGTAAAACATAAACCAAACGATGAAATTGGTTATTTCTTCATGTATAATGATCAACTCGATACTCCCTAGCCCCCAACAGCCTTTTTTTTCATAACACTTTAACCAGAGTGACGGGAGAGCGGCATTTCAGAAAACGTGCTTATCTCGGCGAGAAAAAGCGATTTCGGCAATAAAATTTAAAACGCGTGTAAAACATAAACCAAACGATGAAATTGGTTATTTCTTCATGTATAATGATCAACTCGATACTCCCTAGCCCCCAACAGCCTTTTTTTTCATAACACTTTAACCAGAGTGACGGGAGAGCGGCATTTCAGAAAACGTGCTTATCTCGGCGAGAAAAAGCGATTTCGGCAATAAAATTTAAAACGCGTGTAAAACATAAACCAAACGATGAAATTGGTTATTTCTTCATGTATAATGATCAACTCGATACTCCCTAGCCCCCAACAGCCTTTTTTTTCATAACACTTTAACCAGAGTGACGGGAGAGCGGCATTTCAGAAAACGTGCTTATCTCGGCGAGAAAAAGCGATTTCGGCAATAAAATTTAAAACGCGTGTAAAACATAAACCAAACGATGAAATTGGTTATTTCTTCATGTATAATGATCAACTCGATACTCCCTAGCCCCCAACAGCCTTTTTTTTCATAACACTTTAACCAGAGTGACGGGAGAGCGGCATTTCAGAAAACGTGCTTATCTCGGCGAGAAAAAGCGATTTCGGCAATAAAATTTAAAACGCGTGTAAAACATAAACCAAACGATGAAATTGGTTATTTCTTCATGTATAATGATCAACTCGATACTCCCTAGCCCCCAACAGCCTTTTTTTTCATAACACTTTAACCAGAGTGACGGGAGAGCGGCATTTCAGAAAACGTGCTTATCTCGGCGAGAAAAAGCGATTTCGGCAATAAAATTTAAAACGCGTGTAAAACATAAACCAAACGATGAAATTGGTTATTTCTTCATGTATAATGATCAACTCGATACTCCCTAGCCCCCAACAGCCTTTTTTTTCATAACACTTTAACCAGAGTGACGGGAGAGCGGCATTTCAGAAAACGTGCTTATCTCGGCGAGAAAAAGCGATTTCGGCAATAAAATTTAAAACGCGTGTAAAACATAAACCAAACGATGAAATTGGTTATTTCTTCATGTATAATGATCAACTCGATACTCCCTAGCCCCCAACAGCCTTTTTTTTCATAACACTTTAACCAGAGTGACGGGAGAGCGGCATTTCAGAAAACGTGCTTATCTCGGCGAGAAAAAGCGATTTCGGCAATAAAATTTAAAACGCGTGTAAAACATAAACCAAACGATGAAATTGGTTATTTCTTCATGTATAATGATCAACTCGATACTCCCTAGCCCCCAACAGCCTTTTTTTTCATAACACTTTAACCAGAGTGACGGGAGAGCGGCATTTCAGAAAACGTGCTTATCTCGGCGAGAAAAAGCGATTTCGGCAATAAAATTTAAAACGCGTGTAAAACATAAACCAAACGATGAAATTGGTTATTTCTTCATGTATAATGATCAACTCGATACTCCCTAGCCCCCAACAGCCTTTTTTTTCATAACACTTTAACCAGAGTGACGGGAGAGCGGCATTTCAGAAAACGTGCTTATCTCGGCGAGAAAAAGCGATTTCGGCAATAAAATTTAAAACGCGTGTAAAACATAAACCAAACGATGAAATTGGTTATTTCTTCATGTATAATGATCAACTCGATACTCCCTAGCCCCCAACAGCCTTTTTTTTCATAACACTTTAACCAGAGTGACGGGAGAGCGGCATTTCAGAAAACGTGCTTATCTCGGCGAGAAAAAGCGATTTCGGCAATAAAATTTAAAACGCGTGTAAAACATAAACCAAACGATGAAATTGGTTATTTCTTCATGTATAATGATCAACTCGATACTCCCTAGCCCCCAACAGCCTTTTTTTTCATAACACTTTAACCAGAGTGACGGGAGAGCGGCATTTCAGAAAACGTGCTTATCTCGGCGAGAAAAAGCGATTTCGGCAATAAAATTTAAAACGCGTGTAAAACATAAACCAAACGATGAAATTGGTTATTTCTTCATGTATAATGATCAACTCGATACTCCCTAGCCCCCAACAGCCTTTTTTTTCATAACACTTTAACCAGAGTGACGGGAGAGCGGCATTTCAGAAAACGTGCTTATCTCGGCGAGAAAAAGCGATTTCGGCAATAAAATTTAAAACGCGTGTAAAACATAAACCAAACGATGAAATTGGTTATTTCTTCATGTATAATGATCAACTCGATACTCCCTAGCCCCCAACAGCCTTTTTTTTCATAACACTTTAACCAGAGTGACGGGAGAGCGGCATTTCAGAAAACGTGCTTATCTCGGCGAGAAAAAGCGATTTCGGCAATAAAATTTAAAACGCGTGTAAAACATAAACCAAACGATGAAATTGGTTATTTCTTCATGTATAATGATCAACTCGATACTCCCTAGCCCCCAACAGCCTTTTTTTTCATAACACTTTAACCAGAGTGACGGGAGAGCGGCATTTCAGAAAACGTGCTTATCTCTCGGCGAGAAAAAGCGATTTCGGCAATAAAATTTAAAACGCGTGTAAAACATAAACCAAACTGAAATTGGTTATTTCTTCATGTATAATGATCAACTCGATACTCCCTAGCCCCCAACAGCCTTTTTTTTCATAACACTTTAACCAGAGTGACGGGAGAGCGGCATTTCAGAAAACGTGCTTATCTCGGCGAGAAAAAGCGATTTCGGCAATAAAATTTAAAACGCGTGTAAAACATAAACCAAACGATGAAATTGGTTATTTCTTCATGTATAATGATCAACTCGATACTCCCTAGCCCCCAACAGCCTTTTTTTTCATAACACTTTAACCAGAGTGACGGGAGAGCGGCATTTCAGAAAACGTGCTTATCTCGGCGAGAAAAAGCGATTTCGGCAATAAAATTTAAAACGCGTGTAAAACATAAACCAAACGATGAAATTGGTTATTTCTTCATGTATAATGATCAACTCGATACTCCCTAGCCCCCAACAGCCTTTTTTTTCATAACACTTTAACCAGAGTGACGGGAGAGCGGCATTTCAGAAAACGTGCTTATCTCGGCGAGAAAAAGCGATTTCGGCAATAAAATTTAAAACGCGTGTAAAACATAAACCAAACGATGAAATTGGTTATTTCTTCATGTATATGATCAACTCGATACTCCCTAGCCCCAACAGCCTTTTTTTTCATAACACTTTAAACCAGAGTGAAGGGAGAGGCGGCATTTCAGAAAACGTGCTTATCTCGGCGAGAAAAAGCGATTTCGGCAATAAAATTTAAAAACGCGTGTAAAACATAAACCAAACGATGAAATTGGTTATTTCTTCATGTATAATGATCAACTCGATACTCCCTAGCCCCCAACAGCCTTTTTTTTCATAATACTTTAACCAGAGTGACGGAGAGCGGCATTTCAGAAAACGTGCTTATCTCGGCGAGAAAAAGCGATTTCGGCAATAAAATTTAAAACGCGTGTAAAACATAAACCAAACGATGAAATTGGTTATTTCTTCATGTATAATGATCAACTCGATACTCCCTAGCCCCCAACAGCCTTTTTTTTCATAATACTTTAACCAGAGTGACGGAGAGCCGGCATTTCAGAAAACGTGCTTATCTCGGCGAGAAAAAGCGATTTCGGCAATAAAATTTAAAACGCGTGTAAAACATAAACCAAACGATGAAATTGGTTATTTCTTCATGTATAATGATCAACTCGATACTCCTAGCCCCCAACAGCCTTTTTTTTTCATAACACTTTAACCAGAGTGACGGAGAGCGGCATTTCAGAAAACGTGCTTATCTCGGCGAGAAAAAGCGATTTCAGCAATAAAATTTAAAACGCGTGTAAAAACATAAACCAAACGATGAAATTGGTTATTTTCTTCATGTATAATGATCAACTCGATACTCCCTAGCCCCCAACAGCCTTTTTTTTCATAACACTTTAACCAGAGTGACGGGAGCGGCATTTCAGAAAACGTGCTTATCTCGGCGAGAAAAAGCGATTTCGGCAATAAAATTTAAAACGCGTGTAAAACATAAACCAAAACGATGAAAATTGGTTATTTCTTCATGTATAATGATCAACTCGATACTCCCTAGCCCCCAACAGCCTTTTTTTTCATAACACTTTAACCAGAGTGACGGGAGAGCGGCATTCAGAAAACGTGCTTATCTCGGCGAGAAAAGCGATTTCGGCAATAAAATTTAAAACGCGTGTAAAACATAAACCAAACGATGAAATTGGTTATTTCTTCATGTATAATGATCAACTCGATACTCCCTAGCCCCCAACAGCCTTTTTTTTCACAACACTTTAACCAGAGTGACGGGAGAGCGGCATTTCAGAAAACGTGCTTCTCGGCGAGAAAAAGCGATTTCGGCAATAAAATTTAAAACGCGTGTAAAACATAAACCAAACGATGAAATTGGTTATTTCTTCATGTATAATGATCAACTCGATACTCCCTAGCCCCCAACAGCCTTTTTTTTCATAAACACTTTAACCAGAGTGACGGGAGAGCGGCATTTCAGAAAACGTGCTTATCTCGGCGAGAAAAAGCGATTTCGGCAATAAAATTTAAAACGCGTGTAAAACATAAACCAAACGATGAAATTGGTTATTTCTTCATGTTAATGATCAACTCGATACTCCCTAGCCCCCAACAGCCTTTTTTTTCATAACACTTTAACCAGAGTGACGGGAGAGCGGCATTTCAGAAAACGTGCTTATCTCGGCGAGAAAAAGCGATTTCGGCAATAAAATTTAAAACGCGTGTAAAACATAAACCAAACGATGAAATTGGTTATTTCTTCATGTATAATGATCAACTCGATACTCCCTAGCCCCCAACAGCCTTTTTTTTCATAACACTTTAACCAGAGTGACGGGAGAGCGGCATTTCAGAAAACGTGCTTATCTCGGCGAGAAAAAGCGATTTCGCAATAAAATTTAAAACGCGTGTAAAACATAAACCAAACGATGAAATTGGTTATTTCTTCATGTATAATGATCAACTCGATACTCCCTAGCCCCCAACAGCCTTTTTTTTCATAACACTTTAACCAGAGTGACGGGAGAGCGGCATTTCAGAAAACGTGCTTATCTCGGCGAGAAAAAGCGATTTCGGCAATAAAATTTAAAACGCGTGTAAAACATAAACCAAACGATGAAATTGGTTATTTCTTCATGTATAATGATCAACTCGATACTCCCTAGCCCCCAACAGCCTTTTTTTCATAACACTTTAACCAGAGTGACGGGAGAGCGGCATTTCAGAAAACGTGCTTATCTCGGCGAGAAAAAGCGATTTCGGCAATAAAATTTAAAACGCGTGTAAAACATAAACCAAACGATGAATTGGTTATTTCTTCATGTATAATGATCAACTCGATACTCCCTAGCCCCCAACAGCCTTTTTTTTCATAACACTTTAACCAGAGTGACGGGAGAGCGGCATTTCAGAAAACGTGCTTATCTCGGCGAGAAAAAGCGATTTCGGCAATAAAATTTAAAACGCGTGTAAAACATAAACCAAACGATGAAATGGTTATTTCTTCATGTATAATGATCAACTCGATACTCCCTAGCCCCCAACAGCCTTTTTTTTCATAACACTTTAACCAGAGTGACGGGAGAGCGGCATTTCAGAAAACGTGCTTATCTCGGCGAGAAAAGCGATTTCGGCAATAAAATTTAAAACGCGTGTAAAACATAAACCAAACGATGAAATTGGTTATTTCTTCATGTATAATGATCAACTCGATACTCCCTAGCCCCCAACAGCCTTTTTTTTCATAACACTTTAACCAGAGTGACGGGAGAGCGGCATTTCAGAAAACGTGCTTATCTCGGCGAGAAAAAGCGATTTCGGCAATAAAATTTAAAACGCGTGTAAAACATAAACCAAACGATGAAATTGGTTATTTCTTCATGTATAATGATCAACTCGATACTCCCTAGCCCCCAACAGCCTTTTTTTCATAACACTTTAACCAGAGTGACGGGAGAGCGGCATTTCAGAAAACGTGCTTATCTCGGCGAGAAAAAGCGATTTCGGCAATAAAATTTAAAACGCGTGTAAAACATAAACCAAACGATGAAATTGGTTATTTCTTCATGTATAATGATCAACTCGATACTCCCTAGCCCCCAACAGCCTTTTTTTTCATAACACTTTAACCAGAGTGACGGGAGAGCGGCATTTCAGAAAACGTGCTTATCTCGGCGAGAAAAAGCGATTTCGGCAATAAAATTTAAAACGCGTGTAAAACATAAACCAAACGATGAAATTGGTTATTTCTTCATGTATAATGATCAACTTCGATACTCCCTAGCCCCCAACAGCCTTTTTTTTCACTAACACTTTAACCAGAGTGACGGAGAGCGGGCATTTCAGAAAACGTGCTTATCTCGGCGAGAAAAAGCGATTTCGGCAATAAAATTTAAAACGCGTGTAAAACATAAACCAAACGATGAAATTGGTTATTTCTTCATGTATAATGATCAACTCGATACTCCCTAGCCCCCAACAGCCTTTTTTTTCATAACACTTTAACCAGAGTGACGGGAGAGCGGCATTTCAGAAAACGTGCTTATCTCGGCGAGAAAAAGCGATTTCGGCAATAAAATTTAAAACGTGTGTAAAACATAAACCAAACGATGAAATTGGTTATTTCTTCATGTATAATGATCAACTCGATACTCCCTAGCCCCCAACAGCCTTTTTTTCATAACACTTTACCAGAGTGACGGGAGAGCGGCATTTCAGAAAACGTGCTTATCTCGGCGAGAAAAAGCGATTTCGGCAATAAAATTTAAAACGCGTGTAAAACATAAACCAAACGATGAAATTGGTTATTTCTTCATGTATAATGATCAACTCGATACTCCCTAGCCCCCAACAGCCTTTTTTTTCATAACACTTTAACCAGAGTGACGGAGAGCGGCATTTCAGAAAACGTGCTTATCTCGGCGAGAAAAAGCGATTTCGGCAATAAAATTTAAAACGCGTGTAAAACATAAACCAAACGATGAAATTGGTTATTTCTTCATGTATAATGATCAACTCGATACTCCCTAGCCCCCAACAGCCTTTTTTTTCATAACACTTTAACCAGAGTGACAGGGAGAGCGGCATTTCAGAAAACGTGCTTATCTCGGCGAGAAAAAGCGATTTCGGCAATAAAATTTAAAACGCGTGTAAAACATAAACCAAACGATGAATTGGTTATTTCTTCATGTATAATGATCAACTCGATACTCCCTAGCCCCCAACAGCCTTTTTTTCATAACACTTTAACCAGAGTGACGGGAGTGCGGCATTCAGAAAACGTGCTTATCTCGGCGAGAAAAAAGCGATTTCGGCAATAAAATTTAAAACGCGTGTAAAACATAAACCAAACGATGAAATTGGTTATTTCTTCATGTATAATGATCAACTCGATACTCCCTAGCCCCCAACAGCCTTTTTTTTCATAACACTTTACCAGAGTGACGGGAGAGCGGGCATTTCAGAAAACGTGCTTATCTCGGCGAGAAAAAGCGATTTCGGCAATAAAATTTAAAACGCGTGTAAAACATAAACAAACGATGAAATTGGTTATTTCTTCATGTATAATGATCAACTCGATACTCCCTAGCCCCCAACAGCCTTTTTTTTCATAACACTTTAACCAGAGTGACGGAGAGCGGCATTTCAGAAAACGTGCTTATCTCGGCGAGAAAAAGCGATTTCGGCAATAAAATTTAAAACGCGTGTAAAACATAAACCAAACGATGAAATTGGTTATTTCTTCATGTATAATGATCAACTCGATACTCCCTAGCCCCCAACAGCCTTTTTTTTTCATAACACTTTAACCAGAGTGACGGGAGAGCGGCATTTCAGAAAACGTCGTGCTTATCTCGGCGAGAAAAAGCGATTTCGGCAATAAAATTTAAAACGCGTGTAAAACATAAACCAAACGATGAAATTGGTTATTTCTTCATGTATAATGATCAACTCGATACTCCCTAGCCCCCAACAGCCTTTTTTTTCATAACACTTTAACCAGAGTGACGGGAGAGCGGCATTTCAGAAAACGTGCTTATCTCGGCGAGAAAAAGCGATTTCGGCAATAAAATTTAAAACGCGTGTAAAACATAAACCAAACGATGAAATTGGTTATTTCTTCATGTATAATGATCAACTCGATACTCCCTAGCCCACAACAGCCTTTTTTTTCATAACACTTTAACCAGAGTGACGGGAGAGCGGCATTTCAGAAAACGTGCTTATCTCGGCGAGAAAAAGCGATTTCGGCAATAAAATTTAAAACGCGTGTAAAACATAAACCAAACGATGAAATTGGTTATTTCTTCATGTATAATGATCAACTCGATACTCCCTAGCCCCCAACAGCCTTTTTTTTCATAACACTTTAACCAGAGTGACGGGAGAGCGGCATTTCAGAAAACGTGCTTATCTCGGCGAGAAAAAGCGATTTCGGCAATAAAATTTAAAACGCGTGTAAAACATAAACCAAACGATGAAATTGGTTATTTCTTCATGTATAATGATCAACTCGATACTCCCTAGCCCCCAACAGCCTTTTTTTTCATAACACTTTAACCAGAGTGACGGGAGAGCGGCATTTCAGAAAACTTGCTTATCTCGGCGAGAAAAAGCGATTTCGGCAATAGAATTTAAAACGCGTGTAAAACATAAACCAAACGATGAAATTGGTTTTTTCTTCATGTATAATGATCAACTCGATACTCCCTAGCCCCCAACAGCCTTTTTTTTCATAACACTTTAACCAGAGTGACGGGAGAGCGGCATTTCAGAAAACGTGCTTATCTCGGCGAGAAAAAGCGATTTCGGCAATAAAATTTAAAACGCGTGTAAAACATAAACCAAACGATGAAATTGGTTATTTCTTCATGTATAATGATCAACTCGATACTCCCTAGCCCCCAACAGCCTTTTTTTTCACAACACTTTAACCAGAGTGACGGGAGAGCGGCATTTCAGAAAACGTGCTTGGCGAGAAAAAGCGATTTCGGCAATAAAATTTAAAACGCGTGTAAAACATAAACCAAACGATGAAATTGGTTATTTCTTCATGTATAATGATCAACTCTATACTCCCTAGCCCCCAACAGCCTTTTTTTTCATAACACTTTAACCAGAGTGACGGGAGAGCGGCATTTCAGAAAACGTGCTTATCTCGGCGAGAAAAAGCGATTTCGGCAATAAAATTTAAAACGCGTGTAAAACATAAACCAAACGATGAAATTGGTTATTTCTTCATGTATAATGATCAACTCGATACTCCCTAGCCCCCAACAGCCTTTTTTTTCATAACACTTTAACCAGAGTGACGGGAGAGCGGCATTTCAGAAAACGTGCTTATCTCGGCGAGATAAAGCGATTTCGGCAATAAAATTTAAAACGCGTGTAAAACATAAACCAAACGATGAAATGGGTTATTTCTTCATGTATAATGATCAACTCGATACTCCCTAGCCCCCAACAGCCTTTTTTTTCATAACACTTTAACCAGAGTGACGGGAGAGCGGCATTTCAGAAAACGTGCTTATCTCGGCGAGAAAAAGCGATTTCGGCAATAAAATTTAAAACGCGTGTAAAACATAAACCAAACGATGAAATTGGTTATTTCTTCATGTATAATGATCAACTCGATACTCCCTAGCCCCCAACAGCCTTTTTTTTCATAACACTTTAACCAGAGTGACGGGAGAGCGGCATTTCAGAAAACGTGCTTATCTCGGCGAGAAAAAGCGATTTCGGCAATAAAATTTAAAACGCGTGTAAAACATAAACCAAACGATGAAATTGGTTATTTCTTCATGTATAATGATCAACTCGATACTCCCTAGCCCCCAACAACCTTTTTTTTCATAACACTTTAACCAGAGTGACGGGAGAGCGGCATTTCAGAAAACGTGCTTATCTCGGCGAGAAAAAGCGATTTCGGCAATAAAATTTAAAACGCGTGTAAAACATAAACCAAACGATGAAATTGGTTATTTCTTCATGTATAATGATCAACTCGATACTCCCTAGCCCCCAACAGCCTTTTTTTTCATAACACTTTAACCAGAGTGACGGGAGAGCGGCATTTCAGAAAACGTGCTTATCTCGGCGAGAAAAAGCGATTTCGGCAATAAAATTTAAAACGCGTGTAAAACATAAACCAAACGATGAAATTGGTTATTTCTTCATGTATAATGATCAACTCGATACTCCCTAGCCCCCAACAGCCTTTTTTTTCATAACACTTTAACCAGAGTGACGGGAGAGCGGCATTTCAGAAAACGTGCTTATCTCGGCGAGAAAAAGCGATTTCGGCAATAAAATTTAAAACGCGTGTAAAACATAAACCAAACGATGAAATTGGTTATTTCTTCATGTATAATGATCAACTCGATACTCCCTAGCCTCCAACAGCCTTTTTTTTCATAACACTTTAACCAGAGTGACGGGAGAGCGGCATTTCAGAAAACGTGCTTATCTCGGCGAGAAAAAGCGATTTCGGCAATAAAATTTAAAACGCGTGTAAAACATAAACCAAACGATGAAATTGGTTATTTCTTCATGTATAATGATCAACTCGATACTCCCTAGCCCCCAACAGCCTTTTTTTTCATAACACTTTAACCAGAGTGACGGGAGAGCGGCATTTCAGAAAACGTGCTTATCTCGGCGAGAAAAAGCGATTTCGGCAATAAAATTTAAAACGCGTGTAAAACATAAACCAAACGATGAAATTGGTTATTTCTTCATGTATAATGATCAACTCGATACTCCCTAGCCTCCAACAGCCTTTTTTTTCATAACACTTTAACCAGAGTGACGGGAGAGCGGCATTTCAGAAAACGTGCTTATCTCGGCGAGAAAAAGCGATTTCGGCAATAAAATTTAAAACGCGTGTAAAACATAAACCAAACGATGAAATTGGTTATTTCTTCATGTATAATGATCAACTCGATACTCCCTAGCCCCCAACAGCCTTTTTTTTCATAACACTTTAACCAGAGTGACGGGAGAGCGGCATTTCAGAAAACGTGCTTATCTCGGCGAGAAAAAGCGATTTCGGCAATAAAATTTAAAACGCGTGTAAAACATAAACCAAACGATGAAATGGGTTATTTCTTCATGTATAATGATCAACTCGATACTCCCTAGCCCCCAACAGCCTTTTTTTTCATAACACTTTAACCAGAGTGACGGGAGAGCGGCATTTCAGAAAACGTGCTTATCTCGGCGAGAAAAAGCGATTTCGGCAATAAAATTTAAAACGCGTGTAAAACATAAACCAAACGATGAAATTGGTTATTTCTTCATGTATAATGATCAACTCGAGTCGAGCTCCAGGGAGAGAGGCTGATTTTTTGCTTTTTGAGGCCGACCGACGAACCGGCGCGGGGCGGACTCAAAAGCCCGCAGAGCCGTAGGCACTTAGAAAAGTTTCGCCTTTGGCTGTGAGCTCCAGGGGGAGAGGCTGGTTTTGCGTTATTTCAGGCCGGCTGGAGAACCGGCGCGGGTCGGACGCACAATCCCCGCAGAGCCGTGGGCACTTAGAAAATTTTCGCCAAGTTGGCTCTGAGCGCCTGGTACCTAATATGGAAGTATAGAGGCCGACTTTCGGGCAAGATCACGCCGCGTTAGGCTTCCAGGACCCCGGCTAAGCAATTTTACCGGCCCGCCCGGTTCTTTTTACACTTCCAGCTGGAGCTCAGCAGCGGCTTTTGGCGCAAGATCACGCCGGGTTAGGCTTCCAGGACCTCGGCTAAGCAATTCTACCGGGCCGCCCGGTTCTTTTTTTGAACCAGCCCGGTTCTTTTTACACTTCCAGCTGAAGCTCACGAGCGGCTTTTGGGACAAGATCACGCCGTGTTAGGCTTCCAGAGCCCCGGCTAAGCAATTTTACCGGCCCGCCCGGTTCTTTTTTTTTAACCAGCCCGGTTCTTTTTACACTTCCAGCTGGAGCTCAGCAGCGGCTTTTTGGACAATATCACGCCGGGTTAGGCTTCCAGGACCCCGGCTAAGCAATTTTACCGGGCCGCCCGGTTCTTTTTTTTAACCAGCCCGGTTCTTTTTACACTTCCAGCTGGAGCTCACGAGCGGCTTTTTGGACAAGATCACGCCTGGTTAGGCTTCCAGAGCCCCGGCTAAGCAATTTTAACGGGCCGCCCGGTTCTTTTTTTTAACCAGCCTGGTTCTTTTTACACTTCCAGCTGGAGCTCAGCAGCGGCTTTTTGGACAAGATCACGCCGTGTTAGGCTTCCAGAGCCCCGGCTAAGCAATTTTACCGGGTCGCCCGGTTCTTTTTTTAACCAGCCCGGTTCTTTTTACACTTCCAGCTGGAGCTCAGCAGCGGCTTTTTGCACAGTATCACGCCGGGTTAGGCTTCCAGGACCCCGGCTAGGCAATTTTACCGGGCCGCCCGGTTCTTTTTTTTAACCAGCCCGGTTCTTTTTACACTTCCAGCTGGAGCTCAGCAGCGGCTTTTTGGACAAGATCACGCCGTGTTAGGCTTCCAGAGCACCGGCTAAGCAATTTTACCGGGTCGCCCGGTTCTTTTTTTTAACCAGCCCGGTTCTTTTTACACTTCCAGCTGGAGCTCAGCAGCGGCTTTTTGGACAAGATCACGCCGTGTTAGGCTTCCAGAGCCCCGGCTAAGCAATTTTACCGGGTCGCCCGGTTCTTTTTTTAACCAGCCCGGTTCTTTTTACACATCCAGCTGGAGCTCAGCAGCGTGTAAAACATAAACCAAACGATGAAATTGGTTATTTCTTCATGTATAATGATCAACTCGATACTCCCTAGCCCCCAACAGCCTTTTTTTTCATAACACTTTAACCAGAGTGACGGGAGAGCGGCATTTCAGAAAACTTGCTTATCTCGGCGAGAAAAAGCGATTTCGGCAATAGAATTTAAAACGCGTGTAAAACATAAACCAAACGATGAAATTGGTTTTTTCTTCATGTATAATGATCAACTCGATACTCCCTAGCCCCCAACAGCCTTTTTTTTCATAACACTTTAACCAGAGTGACGGGAGAGCGGCATTTCAGAAAACGTGCTTATCTCGGCGAGAAAAAGCGATTTCGGCAATAAAATTTAAAACGAATGTAAAACATAAACCAAACGATGAAATTGGTTATTTCTTCATGTATAATGATCAACTCGATACTCCCTAGCCCCCAACAGCCTTTTTTTTCATAACACTTTAACCAGAGTGACGGGAGAGCGGCATTTCAGAAAACGTGCTTATCTCGGCGAGAAAAAGCGATTTCGGCAATAAAATTTAAAACGCGTGTAAAACATAAACCAAACGATGAAATTGGTTATTTCTTCATGTATAATGATCAACTCGATACTCCCTAGCCCCCAACAGCCTTTTTTTTTCATAACACTTTAACCAGAGTGACGGGAGAGCGGCATTTCAGAAAACGTGCTTATCTCGGCGAGAAAAAGCGATTTCGGCAATAAAATTTAAAACGCGTGTAAAACATAAACCAAACGATGAAATTGGTTATTTCTTCATGTATAATGATCAACTCGATACTCCCTAGCCCCCAACAGCCTTTTTTTTCATAACACTTTAACCAGAGTGACGGGAGAGCGGCATTTCAGAAAACGTGCTTATCTCGGCGAGAAAAAGCGATTTCGGCAATAAAATTTAAAACGCGTGTAAAACATAAACCAAACGATGAAATTGGTTATTTCTTCATGTATAATGATCAACTCGATACTCCCTAGCCCCCAACAGCCTTTTTTTTCACAACACTTTAACCAGAGTGACGGGAGAGCGGCATTTCAGAAAACGTGCTTATCTCGGCGAGAAAAAGTGATTTTGGCAATAAAATTTAAAACGCGTGTAAAACATAAACCAAACGATGAAATTGGTTATTTCTTCATGTATAATGATCAACTCGATACTCCCTAGCCCCCAACAGCCTTTTTTTTCATAACACTTTAACCAGAGTGACGGGAAAGCGGCATTTCAGAAAATGTGCTTATCTCGGCGAGAAAAAGCGATTTCGGCAATAAAATTTAAAACGCGTGTAAAACATAAACCAAACGATGAAATTGGTTATTTCTTCATGTATAATGATCAACTCGATACTCCCTAGCCCCCAACAGCCTTTTTTTTCATAACACTTTAACCAGAGTGACGGGAGAGCGGCATTTCAGAAAACGTGCTTATCTCGGCGAGAAAAAGCGATTTCGGCAATAAAATTTAAAACGCGTGTAAAACATAAACCAAACGATGAAATTGGTTATTTCTTCATGTATAATGATCAACTCGATACTCCCTAGCCCCCAACAGCCTTTTTTTTCATAATACTTTAACCAGAGTGACGGGAGACCGGCATTTCAGAAAACGTGCTTATCTCGGCGAGAAAAAGCGATTTCGGCAATAAAATTTAAAACGCGTGTAAAACATAAACCAAACGATAAAAATTGGTTATTTCTTCATGTATAATGATCAACTCGATACTCCCTAGCCCCCAACAGCCTTTTTTTTCATAACACTTTAGCCAGAGTGACGGGAGAGCGGCATTTCAGAAAACGTGCTTATCTCGGCGAGAAAAAGCGATTTCAGCAATAAAATTTAAAACGCGTGTAAAACATAAACCAAACGATGAAATTGGTTATTTCTTCATGTATAATGATCAACTCGATACTCCCTAGCCCCCAACAGCCTTTTTTTTCATAACACTTTAACCAGAGTGACGGGAGAGCGGCATTTCAGAAAACGTGCTTATCTCGGCGAGAAAAAGCGATTTCGGCAATAAAATTTAAAACGCGTGTAAAACATAAACCAAACGATGAAATTGGTTATTTCTTCATGTATAATGATCAACTCGATACTCCCTAGCCCCCAACAGCCTTTTTTTCATAACACTTTAACCAGAGTGACGGGAGAGCGGCATTTCAGAAAACGTGCTTATCTCGGCGAGAAAAAGCGATTTCGGCAATAAAATTTAAAACGCGTGTAAAACATAAACCAAACGATGAAATTGGTTATTTCTTCATGTATAATGATCAACTCGATACTCCCTAGCCCCCAACAGCCTTTTTTTTCATAATACTTTAACCAGAGTGACGGGAGACCGGCATTTCAGAAAACGTGCTTATCTCGGCGAGAAAAAGCGATTTCGGCAATAAAATTTAAAACGCGTGTAAAACATAAACCAAACGATGAAATTGGTTATTTCTTCATGTATAATGATCAACTCGATACTCCCTAGCCCCCAACAGCCTTTTTTTTCATAACACTTTAGCCAGAGTGACGGGAGAGCGGCATTTCAGAAAACGTGCTTATCTCGGCGAGAAAAAGCGATTTCAGCAATAAAATTTAAAACGCGTGTAAAAACATAAACCAAACGATGAAATTGGTTATTTCTTCATGTATAATGATCAACTCGATACTCCCTAGCCCCCAACAGCCTTTTTTTTCATAACACTTTAACCAGAGTGACGGGAGAGCGGCATTTCAGAAAACGTGCTTATCTCGGCGAGAAAAAGCGATTTCGGCAATAAAATTTAAAACGCGTGTAAAACATAAACCAAACGATAAAATTGGTTATTTCTTCATGTATAATGATCAACTCGATACTCCCTAGCCCCCAACAGCCTTTTTTTTCATAACACTTTAACCAGAGTGACGGGAGAGCGGCATTTCAGAAAACGTGCTTATCTCGGCGAGAAAAAGCGATTTCGGCAATAAAATTTAAAACGCGTGTAAAACATAAACCAAACGATGAAATTGGTTATTTCTTCATGTATAATGATCAACTCGATACTCCCTAGCCCCCAACAGCCTTTTTTTTCACAACACTTTAACCAGAGTGACGGGAGAGCGGCATTTCAGAAAACGTGCTTGGCGAGAAAAAGCGATTTCGGCAATAAAATTTAAAACGCGTGTAAAACATAAACCAAACGATGAAATTGGTTATTTCTTCATGTATAATGATCAACTCGATACTCCCTAGCCCCCAACAGCCTTTTTTTTCATAACACTTTAACCAGAGTGACGGGAGAGCGGCATTTCAGAAAACGTGCTTATCTCGGCGAGAAAAAGCGATTTCGGCAATAAAATTTAAAACGCGTGTAAAACATAAACCAAACGATGAAATTGGTTATTTCTTCATGTATAATGATCAACTCGATACTCCCTAGCCCCCAACAGCCTTTTTTTTCATAACACTTTAACCAGAGTGACGGGAGAGCGGCATTTCAGAAAACGTGCTTATCTCGGCGAGAAAAAGAGCGATTTCGGCAATAAAATTTAAAACGCGTGTAAAACATAAACCAAACGATGAAATGGGTTATTTCTTCATGTATAATGATCAACTCGATACTCCCTAGCCCCCAACAGCCTTTTTTTTCATAACACTTTAACCAGAGTGACGGGAGAGCGGCATTTCAGAAAACGTGCTTATCTCGGCGAGAAAAAGCGATTTCGGCAATAAAATTTAAAACGCGTGTAAAACATAAACCAAACGATGAAATTGGTTATTTCTTCATGTATAATGATCAACTCGATACTCCCTAGCCCCCAACAGCCTTTTTTTTTCATAACACTTTAACCAGAGTGACGGGAGAGCGGCATTTCAGAAAACGTGCTTATCTCGGCGAGAAAAAGCGATTTCGGCAATAAAATTTAAAACGCGTGTAAAACATAAACCAAACGATGAAATTGGTTATTTCTTCATGTATAATGATCAACTCGATACTCCCTAGCCCCCAACAGCCTTTTTTTTTCATAACACTTTAACCAGAGTGACGGGAGAGCGGCATTTCAGAAAACGTGCTTATCTCGGCGAGAAAAAGCGATTTCGGCAATAAAATTTAAAACGCGTGTAAAACATAAACCAAACGATGAAATGGGTTATTTCTTCATGTATAATGATCAACTCGATACTCCCTAGCCCCCAACAGCCTTTTTTTTCATAACACTTTAACCAGAGTGACGGGGAGAGCGGCATTTCAGAAAACGTGCTTATCTCGGCGAGAAAAAGCGATTTCGGCAATAAAATTTAAAACGCGTGTAAAACATAAACCAAACGATGAAATTGGTTATTTCTTCATGTATAATGATCAACTCGATACTCCCTAGCCCCAACAGCCGTTTTTTTTCATAACACTTTAACCAGAGTGACGGGAGAGCGGCATTTCAGAAACGTGCTTATCTCGGCGAGAAAAAGCGATTTCGGCAATAAAATTTAAAACGCGTGTAAAACATAAACCAAACGATGAAATTGGTTATTTCTTCATGTATAATGATCAACTCGATACTCCCTAGCCCCCAACAGCCTTTTTTTTCATAACACTTTAACCAGAGTGACGGGAGAGCGGCATTTCAGAAAACGTGCTTATCTCGGCGAGAAAAAGCGATTTCGGCAATAAAATTTAAAACGCGTGTAAAACATAAACCAAACGATGAAATTGGTTATTTCTTCATGTATAATGATCAACTCGATACTCCCTAGCCCCCAACAGCCTTTTTTTTCATAACACTTTAACCAGAGTGACGGGAGAGCGGCATTTCAGAAAACGTGCTTATCTCGGCGAGAAAAAGCGATTTCGGCAATAAAATTTAAAACGCGTGTAAAACATAAACCAAACGATGAAATTGGTTATTTCTTCATGTATAATGATCAACTCGATACTCCCTAGCCCCCAACAGCCTTTTTTTTCATAACACTTTAACCAGAGTGACGGGAGAGCGGCATTTCAGAAAACGTGCTTATCTCGGCGAGAAAAAGCGATTTCGGCAATAAAATTTAAAACGCGTGTAAAACATAAACCAAACGATGAAATTGGTTATTTCTTCATGTATAATGATCAACTCGATACTCCCTAGCCCCCAACAGCCTTTTTTTTCATAACACTTTAACCAGAGTGACGGGAGAGCGGCATTTCAGAAAACGTGCTTATCTCGGCGAGAAAAAGCGATTTCGGCAATAAAATTTAAAACGCGTGTAAAACATAAACCAAACGATGAAATTGGTTATTTCTTCATGTATAATGATCAACTCGATACTCCCTAGCCCCCAACAGCCTTTTTTTTCATAACACTTTAACCAGAGTGACGGGAGAGCGGCATTTCAGAAAACGTGCTTATCTCGGCGAGAAAAAGCGATTTCGGCAATAAAATTTAAAACGCGTGTAAAACATAAACCAAACGATGAATTGGTTATTTCTTCATGTATAATGATCAACTCGATACTCCCTAGCCCCCAACAGCCTTTTTTTTCATAACACTTTAACCAGAGTGACGGGAGAGCGGCATTTCAGAAAACGTGCTTATCTCGGCGAGAAAAAGCGATTTCGGCAATAAAATTTAAAACGCGTGTAAAACATAAACCAAACGATGAAATTGGTTATTTCTTCATGTATAATGATCAACTCGATACTCCCTAGCCCCCAACAGCCTTTTTTTTCATAACACTTTAACCAGAGTGACGGGAGAGCGGCATTTCAGAAAACGTGCTTATCTCGGCGAGAAAAAGCGATTTCGGCAATAAAATTTAAAACGCGTGTAAAACATAAACCAAACGATGAAATTGGTTATTTCTTCATGTATAATGATCAACTCGATACTCCCTAGCCCCCAACAGCCTTTTTTTTCATAACACTTTAACCAGAGTGACGGGAGAGCGGCATTTCAGAAAACGTGCTTATCTCGGCGAGAAAAAGCGATTTCGGCAATAAAATTTAAAACGCGTGTAAAACATAAACTAAACGATGAAATTGGTTATTTCTTCATGTATAATGATCAACTCGATACTCCCTAGCCCCCAACAGCCTTTTTTTTCATAACACTTTAACCAGAGTGACAGGAGAGCGGCATTTCAGAAAACGTGCTTATCTCGGCGAGAAAAAGCGATTTCGGCAATAAAATTTAAAACGCGTGTAAAACATAAACCAAACGATGAAATTGGTTATTTCTTCATGTATAATGATCAACTCGATACTCCCTAGCCCCCAACAGCCTTTTTTTTCATAACACTTTAACCAGAGTGACGGGAGTGCGGCATTTCAGAAAACGTGCTTATCTCGGCGAGAAAAAGCGATTTCGGCAATAAAATTTAAAACGCGTGTAAAACATAAACCAAACGATGAAATTGGTTATTTCTTCATGTATAATGATCAACTCGATACTCCCTAGCCCCCAACAGCCTTTTTTTTCATAACACTTTAACCAGAGTGACGGGAGAGAGCGGCATTTCAGAAAACGTGCTTATCTCGGCGAGAAAAAGCGATTTCGGCAATAAAATTTAAAACGCGTGTAAAACATAAACCAAACGATGAAATTGGTTATTTCTTCATGTATAATGATCAACTCGATACTCCCTAGCCCCCAACAGCCTTTTTTTTCATAACACTTTAACCAGAGTGACGGGAGAGCGGCATTTCAGAAAACGTGCTTATCTCGGCGAGAAAAAGCGATTTCGGCAATAAAATTTAAAACGCGTGTAAAACATAAACCAAACGATGAAATTGGTTATTTCTTCATGTATAATGATCAACTCGATACTCCCTAGCCCCCAACAGCCTTTTTTTTCATAACACTTTAACCAGAGTGACGGGAGAGCGGCATTTCAGAAAACGTGCTTATCTCGGCGAGAAAAAGCGATTTCGGCAATAAAATTTAAAACGCGTGTAAAACATAAAACCAAACGATGAAATGGGTTATTTCTTCATGTATAATGATCAACTCGATACTCCCTAGCCCCCAACAGCCTTTTTTTTCATAACACTTTAACCAGAGTGACGGGGAGAGCGGCATTTCAGAAAACGTGCTTATCTCGGCGAGAAAAAGCGATTTCGGCAATAAAATTTAAAACGCGTGTAAAACATAAACCAAACGATGAAATTGGTTATTTCTTCATGTATAATGATCAACTCGATACTCCCTAGCCCCCAACAGCCTTTTTTTTTCATAACACTTTAACCAGAGTGACGGGAGAGCGGCATTTCAGAAAACGTGCTTATCTCGGCGAGAAAAAGCGATTTCGGCAATAAAATTTAAAACGCGTGTAAAACATAAACCAAACGATGAAATTGGTTATTTCTTCATGTATAATGATCAACTCGATACTCCCTAGCCCCCAACAGCCTTTTTTTTCATAACACTTTAACCAGAGTGACGGGAGAGCGGCATTTCAGAAAACGTGCTTATCTCGGCGAGAAAAAAGCGATTTCGGCAATAAAATTTAAAACGCGTGTAAAACATAAACCAAACGATGAAATTGGTTATTTCTTCATGTATAATGATCAACTCGATACTCCCTAGCCCCCAACAGCCTTTTTTTTCATAACACTTTAACCAGAGTGACGGGAGAGCGGCATTTCAGAAAACGTGCTTATCTCGGCGAGAAAAAGCGATTTCGGCAATAAAATTTAAAACGCGTGTAAAACATAAACCAAACGATGAAATTGGTTATTTCTTCATGTATAATGATCAACTCGATACTCCCTAGCCCCCAACAGCCTTTTTTTTCATAACACTTTAACCAGAGTGACGGGAGAGCGGCATTTCAGAAAACGTGCTTATCTCGGCGAGAAAAAGCGATTTCGGCAATAAAATTTAAAACGCGTGTAAAACATAAACCAAACGATGAAATTGGTTATTTCTTCATGTATAATGATCAACTCGATACTCCCTAGCCCCCAACAGCCTTTTTTTTCATAACACTTTAACCAGAGTGACGGGAGAGCGGCATTTCAGAAAACGTGCTTATCTCGGCGAGAAAAAGCGATTTCGGCAATAAAATTTAAAACGCGTGTAAAACATAAACCAAACGATGAAATTGGTTATTTCTTCATGTATAATGATCAACTCGATACTCCCTAGCCCCCAACAGCCTTTTTTTTCATAACACTTTAACCAGAGTGACGGGAGAGCGGCATTTCAGAAAACGTGCTTATCTCGGCGAGAAAAAGCGATTTCGGCAATAAAATTTAAAACGCGTGTAAAACATAAACCAAACGATGAAATTGGTTATTTCTTCATGTATAATGATCAACTCGATACTCCCTAGCCCCCAACAGCCTTTTTTTTCATAACACTTTAACCAGAGTGACGGGAGAGCGGCATTTCAGAAAACGTGCTTATCTCGGCGAGAAAAAGCGATTTCGGCAATAAAATTTAAAACGCGTGTAAAACATAAACCAAACGATGAAATTGGTTATTTCTTCATGTATAATGATCAACTCGATACTCCCTAGCCCCCAACAGCCTTTTTTTTCATAACACTTTAACCAGAGTGACGGGAGAGCGGCATTTCAGAAAACGTGCTTATCTCGGCGAGAAAAAGCGATTTCGGCAATAAAATTTAAAACGCGTGTAAAACATAAACCAAACGATGAAATTGGTTATTTCTTCATGTATAATGATCAACTCGATACTCCCTAGCCCACAACAGCCTTTTTTTTCATAACACTTTAACCAGAGTGACGGGAGAGCGGCATTTCAGAAAACGTGCTTATCTCGGCGAGAAAAAGCGATTTCGGCAATAAAATTTAAAACGCGTGTAAAACATAAACCAAACGATGAAATTGGTTATTTCTTCATGTATAATGATCAACTCGATACTCCCTAGCCCCCAACAGCCTTTTTTTTCATAACACTTTAACCAGAGTGACGGGAGAGCGGCATTTCAGAAAACGTGCTTATCTCGGCGAGAAAAAGCGATTTCGGCAATAAAATTTAAAACGCGTGTAAAACATAAACCAAACGATGAAATTGGTTATTTCTTCATGTATAATGATCAACTCGATACTCCCTAGCCCCCAACAGCCTTTTTTTTCATAACACTTTAACCAGAGTGACGGGAGAGCGGCATTTCAGAAAACGTGCTTATCTCGGCGAGAAAAAGCGATTTCGGCAATAAAATTTAAAACGCGTGTAAAACATAAACCAAACGATGAAATTGGTTATTTCTTCATGTATAATGATCAACTCGATACTCCCTAGCCCCCAACAGCCTTTTTTTTCATAACACTTTAACCAGAGTGACGGGAGAGCGGCATTTCAGAAAACGTGCTTATCTCGGCGAGAAAAAGCGATTTCGGCAATAAAATTTAAAACGCGTGTAAAACATAAACCAAACGATGAAATTGGTTATTTCTTCATGTATAATGATCAACTCGATACTCCCTAGCCCCCAACAGCCTTTTTTTTCATAACACTTTAACCAGAGTGACGGGAGAGCGGCATTTCAGAAAACGTGCTTATCTCGGCGAGAAAAAGCGATTTCGGCAATAAAATTTAAAACGCGTGTAAAACATAAACCAAACGATGAAATTGGTTATTTCTTCATGTATAATGATCAACTCGATACTCCCTAGCCCCCAACAGCCTTTTTTTTCACAACACTTTAACCAGAGTGACGGGAGAGCGGCATTTCAGAAAACGTGCTTATCTCGGCGAGAAAAAGTGATTTTGGCAATAAAATTTAAAACGCGTGTAAAACATAAACCAAACGATGAAATTGGTTATTTCTTCATGTATAATGATCAACTCGATACTCCCTAGCCCCCAACAGCCTTTTTTTTCATAACACTTTAACCAGAGTGACGGGAAAGCGGCATTTCAGAAAACGTGCTTATCTCGGCGAGAAAAAGCGATTTCGGCAATAAAATTTAAAACGCGTGTAAAACATAAACCAAACGATGAAATTGGTTATTTCTTCATGTATAATGATCAACTCGATACTCCCTAGCCCCCAACAGCCTTTTTTTTCATAACACTTTAACCAGAGTGACGGGAGAGCGGCATTTCAGAAAACGTGCTTATCTCGGCGAGAAAAAGCGATTTCGGCAATAAAATTTAAAACGCGTGTAAAACATAAACCAAACGATGAAATTGGTTATTTCTTCATGTATAATGATCAACTCGATACTCCCTAGCCCCCAACAGCCTTTTTTTTCATAATACTTTAACCAGAGTGACGGGAGACCGGCATTTCAGAAAACGTGCTTATCTCGGCGAGAAAAAGCGATTTCGGCAATAAAATTTAAAACGCGTGTAAAACATAAACCAAACGATAAAAATTGGTTATTTCTTCATGTATAATGATCAACTCGATACTCCCTAGCCCCCAACAGCCTTTTTTTTCATAACACTTTAGCCAGAGTGACGGGAGAGCGGCATTTCAGAAAACGTGCTTATCTCGGCGAGAAAAAGCGATTTCAGCAATAAAATTTAAAACGCGTGTAAAACATAAACCAAACGATGAAATTGGTTATTTCTTCATGTATAATGATCAACTCGATACTCCCTAGCCCCCAACAGCCTTTTTTTTCATAACACTTTAACCAGAGTGACGGGAGAGCGGCATTTCAGAAAACGTGCTTATCTCGGCGAGAAAAAGCGATTTCGGCAATAAAATTTAAAACGCGTGTAAAACATAAACCAAACGATGAAATTGGTTATTTCTTCATGTATAATGATCAACTCGATACTCCCTAGCCCCCAACAGCCTTTTTTTTCATAACACTTTAACCAGAGTGACGGGAGAGCGGCATTTCAGAAAACGTGCTTATCTCGGCGAGAAAAAGCGATTTCGGCAATAAAATTTAAAACGCGTGTAAAACATAAACCAAACGATGAAATTGGTTATTTCTTCATGTATAATGATCAACTCGATACTCCCTAGCCCCCAACAGCCTTTTTTTTCATAACACTTTAACCAGAGTGACGGGAGAGCGGCATTTCAGAAAACGTGCTTATCTCGGCGAGAAAAAGCGATTTCGGCAATAAAATTTAAAACGCGTGTAAAACATAAACCAAACGATGAAATTGGTTATTTCTTCATGTATAATGATCAACTCGATACTCCCTAGCCCCCAACAGCCTTTTTTTTCATAACACTTTAACCAGAGTGACGGGAGAGCGGCATTTCAGAAAACGTGCTTATCTCGGCGAGAAAAAGCGATTTCGGCAATAAAATTTAAAATGCGTGTAAAACATAAACCAAACAATGAAATTGGTTATTTCTTCATGTATAATAATCAACTCGATACTCCCTAGCCCCCAACAGCCTTTTTTTCCATAACACTTTAACCAGAGTGACGGGAGAGCGGCATTTCAGAAAACGTGCTTATCTCGGCGAGAAAAAGCGATTCCGGCAATAAAATTTAAAACGCGTGTAAAACATAAACCAAACGATGAAATTGGTTATTTCTTATTGTATAATGATCAACTCGATACTCCCTAGCCCCCAACAGCCTTTTTTTTCATAACACTTTAACCAGAGTGACGGGAAAGCGGCATTTCAGAAAACGTGCTTATCTCGGCGAGAAAAAGCGATTTCGGCAATAAAATTTAAAACGCGTGTAAAACATAAACCAAACGATGAAATTGGTTATTTCTTCATGTATAATGATCAACTCGATACTCCCTAGCCCCCAACAGCCTTTTTTTTCATAACACTTTAACCAGAGTGACGGGAGAGCGGCATTTCAGAAAACGTGCTTATCTCGGCGAGAAAAAGCGATTTCGGCAATAAAATTTAAAACGCGTGTAAAACATAAACCAAACGATGAAATTGGTTATTTCTTCATGTATAATGATCAACTCGATACTCCCTAGCCCCCAACAGCCTTTTTTTTCATAATACTTTAACCAGAGTGACGGGAGACCGGCATTTCAGAAAACGTGCTTATCTCGGCGAGAAAAAGCGATTTCGGCAATAAAATTTAAAACGCGTGTAAAACATAAACCAAACGATGAAATTGGTTATTTCTTCATGTATAATAATCAACTCGATACTCCCTAGCCCCCAACAGCCTTTTTTTCCATAACACTTTAACCAGAGTGACGGGAGAGCGGCATTTCAGAAAACGTGCTTATTTCGGCGAGAAAAAGCGATTTCGGCAATAAAATTTAAAACGCGTGTAAAACATAAACCAAACGATGAAATTGGTTATTTCTTCATGTATAATGATCAACTCGATACTCCCTAGCCCCCAACAGCCTTTTTTTTCATAACACTTTAACCAGAGTGACGGGAGAGCGGCATTTCAGAAAACGTGCTTATCTCGGCGAGAAAAAGCGATTTCGGCAATAAAATTTAAAACGCGTGTAAAACATAAACCAAACGATGAAATTGGTTATTTCTTCATGTATAATGATCAACTCGATACTCCCTAGCCCCCAACAGCCTTTTTTTTCATAACACTTTAACCAGAGTGACGGGAGAGCGGCATTTCAGAAAACGTGCTTATCTCGGCGAGAAAAAGCGATTTCGGCAATAAAATTTAAAACGCGTGTAAAACATAAACCAAACGATGAAATTGGTTATTTCTTCATGTATAATGATCAACTCGATACTCCCTAGCCCCCAACAGCCTTTTTTTTCATAACACTTTAACCAGAGTGACGGGAGAGCGGCATTTCAGAAAACGTGCTTATCTCGGCGAGAAAAAGCGATTTCGGCAATAAAATTTAAAACGCGTGTAAAACATAAACCAAACGATGAAATGGGTTATTTCTTCATGTATAATGATCAACTCGATACTCCCTAGCCCCCAACAGCGTTTTTTTTCATAACACTTTAACCAGAGTGACGGGAGAGCGGCATTTCAGAAAACATGCTTATCTCGGCGAGAAAAAGCGATTTCGGCAATAAAATTTAAAACGCGTGTAAAACATAAACCAAACGATGAAATTGGTTATTTCTTCATGTATAATGATCAACTCGATACTCCCTAGCCCCCAACAGCCTTTTTTTTCATAACACTTTAACCAGAGTGACGGGAGAGCGGCATTTCAGAAAACGTGCTTATCTCGGCGAGAAAAAGCGATTTCGGCAATAAAATTTAAAACGCGTGTAAAACATAAACCAAACGATGAAATTGGTTATTTCTTCATGTATAATGATCAACTCGATACTCCCTAGCCCCCAACAGCCTTTTTTTTCATAACACTTTAACCAGAGTGACGGGAGAGCGGCATTTCAGAAAACGTGCTTATCTCGGCGAGAAAAAGCGATTTCGGCAATAAAATTTAAAACGCGTGTAAAACATAAACCAAACGATGAAATTGGTTATTTCTTCATGTATAATGATCAACTCGATACTCCCTAGCCCCCAACAGCCTTTTTTTTCATAACACTTTAACCAGAGTGACGGGAGAGTGGCATTTCAGAAAACGTGCTTATCTCGGCGAGAAAAAGCGATTTCGGCAATAAAATTTAAAACGCGTGTAAAACATAAACCAAACGATGAAATTGGTTATTTCTTCATGTATAATGATCAACTCAATACTCCCTAGCCCCCAACAGTCTTTTTTTTCATAACACTTTAACCAGAGTGACGGGAGAGCGGCATTTCAGAAAACGTGCTTATCTCGGCGAGAAAAAGCGATTTCGGCAATAAAATTTAAAACGCGTGTAAAACATAAACCAAACGATGAAATTGGTTATTTCTTCATGTATAATGATCAACTCGATACTCCCTAGCCCCCAACAGCCTTTTTTTTCATAACACTTTAACCAGAGTGACGGGAGAGCGGCATTTCAGAAAACGTGCTTATCTCGGCGAGAAAAAGCGATTTCGGCAATAAAATTTAAAACGCGTGTAAAACATAAACCAAACGATGAAATTGGTTATTTCTTCATGTATAATGATCAACTCGATACTCCCTAGCCCCCAACAGCCTTTTTTTTCATAACACTTTAACCAGAGTGACGGGAGAGCGGCATTTCAGAAAACGTGCTTATCTCGGCGAGAAAAAGCGATTTCGGCAATAAAATTTAAAACGCGTGTAAAACATAAACCAAACGATGAAATTGGTTATTTCTTCATGTATAATGATCAACTCGATACTCCCTAGCCCCCAACAGCCTTTTTTTCCATAACACTTTAACCAGAGTGACGGGAGAGCGGCATTTCAGAAAACGTGCTTATCTCGGCGAGAAAAAGCGATTTCGGCAATAAAATTTAAAACGCGTGTAAAACATAAACCAAACGATGAAATTGGTTATTTCTTCATGTATAATGATCAACTCGATACTCCCTAGCCCCCAACAGCCTTTTTTTTCATAACACTTTAACCAGAGTGACGGGAGAGCGGCATTTCAGAAAACGTGCTTATCTCGGCGAGAAAAAGCGATTTCGGCAATAAAATTTAAAACGCGTGTAAAACATAAACCAAACGATGAAATTGGTTATTTCTTCATGTATAATGATCAACTCGATACTCCCTAGCCCCCAACAGCCTTTTTTTTCATAACACTTTAACCAGAGTGACGGGAGAGCGGCATTTCAGAAAACGTGCTTATCTCGGCGAGAAAAAGCGATTTCGGCAATAAAATTTAAAACGCGTGTAAAACATAAACCAAACGATGAAATTGGTTATTTCTTCATGTATAATGATCAACTCGATACTCCCTAGCCCCCAACAGCCTTTTTTTTCATAACACTTTAACCAGAGTGACGGGAGAGCGGCATTTCAGAAAACGTGCTTATCTCGGCGAGAACAAGCGATTTCGGCAATAAAATTTAAAACGCGTGTAAAACATAAACCAAACGATGAAATTGGTTATTTCTTCATGTATAATGATCAACTCGATACTCCCTATCCCCCAACAGCCTTTTTTTTCATAACACTTTAACCAGAGTGACGGGAGAGCGGCATTTCAGAAAACGTGCTTATCTCGGCGAGAAAAAGCGATTTCGGCAATAAAATTTAAAACGCGTGTAAAACATAAACCAAACGATGAAATTGGTTATTTCTTCATGTATAATGATCAACTCGATACTCCCTAGCCCCCAACAGCCTTTTTTTTCATAACACTTTAACCAGAGTGACGGGAGAGCGGCATTTCAGAAAACGTGCTTATCTCGGCGAGAAAAAGCGATTTCGGCAATAAAATTTAAAACGCGTGTAAAACATAAACCAAACGATGAAATTGGTTATTTCTTCATGTATAATGATCAACTCGATACTCCCTAGCCCCCAACAGCCTTTTTTTCCATAACACTTTAACCAGAGTGACGGGAGAGCGGCATTTCAGAAAACGTGCTTATCTCGGCGAGAAAAAGCGATTTCGGCAATAAAATTTAAAACGCGTGTAAAACATAAACCAAACGATGAAATTGGTTATTTCTTCATGTATAATGATCAACTCGATACTCCCTAGCCCCCAACAGCCTTTTTTTTCATAACACTTTAACCAGAGTGACGGGAGAGCGGCATTTCAGAAAACGTGCTTATCTCGGCGAGAAAAAGCGATTTCGGCAATAAAATTTAAAACGCGTGTAAAACATAAACCAAACGATGAAATTGGTTATTTCTTCATGTATAATGATCAACTCGATACTCCCTAGCCCCCAACAGCCTTTTTTTTCATAACACTTTAACCAGAGTGACGGGAGAGCGGCATTTCAGAAAACGTGCTTATCTCGGCGAGAAAAAGCGATTTCGGCAATAAAATTTAAAACGCGTGTAAAACATAAACCAAACGATGAAATTGGTTATTTCTTCATGTATAATGATCAACTCGATACTCCCTAGCCCCCAACAGCCTTTTTTTTCATAACACTTTAACCAGAGTGACGGGAGAGCGGCATTTCAAAAAACGTGCTTATCTCGGCGAGAAAAAGCGATTTCGGCAATAAAATTTAAAACGCGTGTAAAACATAAACCAAACGATGAAATTGGTTATTTCTTCATGTATAATGATCAACTCGATACTCCCTAGCCCCCAACAGCCTTTTTTTTCATAACACTTTAACCAGAGTGACGGGAAAGCGGCATTTCAGAAAACGTGCTTATCTCGGCGAGAAAAAGCGATTTCGGCAATAAAATTTAAAACGCGTGTAAAACATAAACCAAACGATGAAATTGGTTATTTCTTCATGTATAATGATCAACTCGATACTCCCTAGCCCCCAACAGCCTTTTTTTTTATAACACTTTAACCAGAGTGACGGGAGAGCGGCATTTCAGAAAACGTGCTTATCTCGGCGAGAAAAAGCGATTTCGGCAATAAAATTTAAAACGCGTGTAAAACATAAACCAAACGATGAAATTGGTTATTTCTTCATGTATAATGATCAACTCGATACTCCCTAGCCCCCAACAGCCTTTTTTTTCATAACACTTTAACCAGAGTGACGGGAGAGCGGCATTTCAGAAAACGTGCTTATCTCGGCGAGAAAAAGCGATTTCGGCAATAAAATTTAAAACGCGTGTAAAACATAAACCAAACGATGAAATTGGTTATTTCTTCATGTATAATGATCAACTCGATACTCCCTAGCCCCCAACAGCCTTTTTTTCATAACACTTTAACCAGAGTGACGGGAGAGCGGCATTTCAGAAAACGTGCTTATCTCGGCGAGAAAAAGCGATTTCGGCAATAAAATTTAAAACGCGTGTAAAACATAAACCAAACGATGAAATTGGTTATTTCTTCATGTATAATGATCAACTCGATACTCCCTAGCCCCCAACAGCCTTTTTTTTCATAACACTTTAACCAGAGTGACGGGAGAGCGGCATTTCAGAAAACGTGCTTATCTCGGCGAGAAAAAGCGATTTCGGCAATAAAATTTAAAACGCGTGTAAAACATAAACCAAACGATGAAATTGGTTATTTCTTCATATATAATGATCAACTCGATACTCCCTAGCCCCCAACAGCCTTTTTTTTCATAACACTTTAACCAGAGTGACGGGAGAGCGGCATTTCAGAAAACGTGCTTATCTCGGCGAGAAAAAGCGATTTCGGCAATAAAATTTAAAACGCGTGTAAAACATAAACCAAACGATGTAATTGGTTATTTCTTCATGTATAATGATCAACTCGATACTCCCTAGCCCCCAACAGCCTTTTTTTTCACAACACTTTAACCAGAGTGACGGGAGAGCGGCATTTCAGAAAACGTGCTTATCTCTGCGAGAAAAAGCGATTTCGGCAATAAAATTTAAAACGCGTGTAAAACATAAACCAAACGATGAAATTGGTTATTTCTTCATGTATAATGATCAACTCGATACTCCCTAGCCCCCAACAGCCTTTTTTTTCATAACACTTTAACCAGAGTGACGGGAGAGCGGCATTTCAGAAAACGTGCTTATCTCGGCGAGAAAAAGCGATTTCGGCAATAAAATTTAAAACGCGTGTAAAACCTAAACCAAACGATGAAATTGGTTATTTCTTCATGTATAATGATCAACTCGATACTCCCTAGCCCCCAACAGCCTTTTTTTTTCATAACACTTTAACCAGAGTGACGGGAGAGCGGCATTTCAGAAAACGTGCTTATCTCGGCGAGAAAAAGCGATTTCGGCAATAAAATTTAAAACGCGTGTAAAACATAAACCAAACGATGAAATTGGTTATTTCTTCATGTATAATGATCAACTCGATACTCCCTAGCCCCCAACAGCCTTTTTTTTCATAACACTTTAACCAGAGTGACGGGAGAGCGGCATTTCAGAAAACGTGCTTATCTCGGCGAGAAAAAGCGATTTCGGCAATAAAATTTAAAACGCGTGTAAAACATAAACCAAACGATGAAATTGGTTATTTCTTCATGTATAATGATCAACTCGATACTCCCTAGCCCCCAACAGCCTTTTTTTCATAACACTTTAACCAGAGTGACGGGAGAGCGGCATTTCAGAAAACGTGCTTATCTCGGCGAGAAAAAGCGATTTCGGCAATAAAATTTAAAACGCGTGTAAAACATAAACCAAACGATGAAATTGGTTATTTCTTCATGTATAATGATCAACTCGATACTCCCTAGCCCCCAACAGCCTTTTTTTTCACAACACTTTAACCAGAGTGACGGGAGAGCGGCATTTCAGAAAACGTGCTTATCTCGGCGAGAAAAAGCGATTTCGGCAATAAAATTTAAAACGCGTGTAAAACATAAACCAAACGATGAAATTGGTTATTTCTTCATGTATAATGATCAACTCGATACTCCCTAGCCCCCAACAGCCTTTTTTTTCATAACACTTTAACCAGAGTGACGGGAGAGCGGCATTTCAGAAAACGTGCTTATCTCGGCGAGAAAAAGCGATTTCGGCAATAAAATTTAAAACGCGTGTAAAACATAAACCAAACGATGAAATTGGTTATTTCTTCATGTATAATGATCAACTCGATACTCCCTAGCCCCCAACAGCCTTTTTTTCCATAACACTTTAACCAGAGTGACGGGAGAGCGGCATTTCAGAAAACGTGCTTATCTCGGCGAGAAAAAGCGATTTCGGCAATAAAATTTAAAACGCGTGTAAAACATAAACCAAACGATGAAATTGGTTATTTCTTCATGTATAATGATCAACTCGATACTCCCTAGCCCCCAACAGCCTTTTTTTTCATAACACTTTAACCAGAGTGACGGGAGAGCGGCATTTCAGAAAACGTGCTTATCTCGGCGAGAAAAAGCGATTTCGGCAATAAAATTTAAAACGCGTGTAAAACATAAACCAAACGATGAAATTGGTTATTTCTTCATGTATAATGATCAACTCGATACTCCCTAGCCCCCAACAGCCTTTTTTTTCATAACACTTTAACCAGAGTGACGGGAGAGCGGCATTTCAGAAAACGTGCTTATCTCGGCGAGAAAAAGCGATTTCGGCAATAAAATTTAAAACGCGTGTAAAACATAAACCAAACGATGAAATTGGTTATTTCTTCATGTATAATGATCAACTCGATACTCCCTAGCCCCCAACAGCCTTTTTTTTCATAACACTTTAACCAGAGTGACGGGAGAGCGGCATTTCAGAAAACGTGCTTATCTCGGCGAGAAAAAGCGATTTCGGCAATAAAATTTAAAACGCGTGTAAAACATAAACCAAACGATGAAATTGGTTATTTCTTCATGTATAATGATCAACTCGATATTCCCTAGCCCCCAACAGCCTTTTTTTTCATAACACTTTAACCAGAGTGACGGGAGAGCGGCATTTCAGAAAACGTGCTTATCTCGGCGAGAAAAAGCGATTTCGGCAATAAAATTTAAAACGCGTGTAAAACATAAACCAAACGATGAAATTGGTTATTTCTTCATGTATAATGATCAACTCGATACTCCCTAGCCCCCAACAGCCTTTTTTTTCATAATACTTTAACCAGAGTGACGGGAGAGCGGCATTTCAGAAAACGTGCTTATCTCGGCGAGAAAAAGCGATTTCGGCAATAAAATTTAAAACGCGTGTAAAACATAAACCAAACGATAAAAATTGGTTATTTCTTCATGTATAATGATCAACTCGATACTCCCTAGCCCCCAACAGCCTTTTTTTTCATAACACTTTAGCCAGAGTGACGGGAGAGCGGCATTTCAGAAAACGTGCTTATCTCGGCGAGAAAAAGCGATTTCAGCAATAAAATTTAAAACGCGTGTAAAACATAAACCAAACGATGAAATTGGTTATTTCTTCATGTATAATGATCAACTCGATACTCCCTATCCCCCAACAGCCTTTTTTTTCATAACACTTTAACCAGAGTGACGGGAGAGCGGCATTTCAGAAAACGTGCTTATCTCGGCGAGAAAAAGCGATTTCGGCAATAAAATTTAAAACGCGTGTAAAACATAAACCAAACGATGAAATTGGTTATTTCTTCATGTATAATGATCAACTCGATACTCCCTAGCCCCCAACAGCCTTTTTTTTCATAACACTTTAACCAGAGTGACGGGAGAGCGGCATTTCAGAAAACGTGCTTATCTCGGCGAGAAAAAGCGATTTCGGCAATAAAATTTAAAACGCGTGTAAAACATAAACCAAACGATGAAATTGGTTATTTCTTCATGTATAATGATCAACTCGATACTCCCTAGCCCCCAACAGCCTTTTTTTTCATAACACTTTAACCAGAGTGACGGGAGAGCGGCATTTCAGAAAACGTGCTTATCTCGGCGAGAAAAAGCGATTTCGGCAATAAAATTTAAAACGCGTGTAAAACATAAACCAAACGATGAAATTGGTTATTTCTTCATGTATAATGATCAACTCGATACTCCCTAGCCCCCAACAGCCTTTTTTTTCACAACACTTTAACCAGAGTGACGGGAGAGCGGCATTTCAGAAAACGTGCTTATCTCGGCGAGAAAAAGCGATTTCGGCAATAAAATTTAAAACGCGTGTAAAACATAAACCAAACGATGAAATTGGTTATTTCTTCATGTATAATGATCAACTCGATACTCCCTAGCCCCCAACAGCCTTTTTTTTCATAACACTTTAACCAGAGTGACGGGAAAGCGGCATTTCAGAAAACGTGCTTATCTCGGCGAGAAAAAGCGATTTCGGCAATAAAATTTAAAACGCGTGTAAAACATAAACCAAACGATGAAATTGGTTATTTCTTCATGTATAATGATCAACTCGATACTCCCTAGCCCCCAACAGCCTTTTTTTTCATAACACTTTAACCAGAGTGACGGGAGAGCGGCATTTCAGAAAACGTGCTTATCTCGGCGAGAAAAAGCGATTTCGGCAATAAAATTTAAAACGCGTGTAAAACATAAACCAAACGATGAAATTGGTTATTTCTTCATGTATAATGATCAACTCGATACTCCCTAGCCCCCAACAGCCTTTTTTTTCATAATACTTTAACCAGAGTGACGGGAGACCGGCATTTCAGAAAACGTGCTTATCTCGGCGAGAAAAAGCGATTTCGGCAATAAAATTTAAAACGCGTGTAAAACATAAACCAAACGATAAAAATTGGTTATTTCTTCATGTATAATGATCAACTCGATACTCCCTAGCCCCCAACAGCCTTTTTTTTCATAACACTTTAGCCAGAGTGACGGGAGAGCGGCATATCAGAAAACGTGCTTATCTCGGCGAGAAAAAGCGATTTCAGCAATAAAATTTAAAACGCGTGTAAAACATAAACCAAACGATGAAATTGGTTATTTCTTCATGTATAATGATCAACTCGATACTCCCTAGCCCCCAACAGCCTTTTTTTTCATAACACTTTAACCAGAGTGACGGGAGAGCGGCATTTCAGAAAACGTGCTTATCTCGGCGAGAAAAAGCGATTTCGGCAATAAAATTTAAAACGCGTGTAAAACATAAACCAAACGATGAAATTGGTTATTTCTTCATGTATAATGATCAACTCGATACTCCCTAGCCCCCAACAGCCTTTTTTTTCATAACACTTTAACCAGAGTGACGGCAGAGCGGCATTTCAGAAAACGTGCTTATCTCGGCGAGAAAAAGCGATTTTGGCAATAAAATTTAAAACGCGTGTAAAACATAAACCAAACGATGAAATTGGTTATTTCTTCATGTATAATGATCAACTCGATACTCCCTAGCCCCCAACAGCCTTTTTTTTCATAACACTTTAACCAGAGTGACGGGAGAGCGGCATTTCAGAAAACGTGCTTATCTCGGCGAGAAAAAGCGATTTCGGCAATAAAATTTAAAACGCGTGTAAAACATAAACCAAACGATGAAATTGGTTATTTCTTCATGTATAATGATCAACTCGATACTCCCTAGCCCCCAACAGCCTTTTTTTTCATAACACTTTAACCAGAGTGACGGGAGAGCGGCATTTCAGAAAACGTGCTTATCTCGGCGAGAAAAAGCGATTTCGGCAATAAAATTTAAAACGCGTGTAAAACATAAACCAAACGATGAAATTGGTTATTTCTTCATGTATAATGATCAACTCGATACTCCCTAGCCCCCAACAGCCTTTTTTTTCATAACACTTTAACCAGAGTGACGGGAGAGCGGCATTTCAGAAAACGTGCTTATCTCGGCGAGAACAAGCGATTTCGGCAATAAAATTTAAAACGCGTGTAAAACATAAACCAAACGATGAAATTGGTTATTTCTTCATGTATAATGATCAACTCGATACTCCCTAGCCCCCAACAGCCTTTTTTTTCATAACACTTTAACCAGAGTGACGGGAGAGCGGCATTTCAGAAAACGTGCTTATCTCGGCGAGAAAAAGCGATTTCGGCAATAAAATTTAAAACGCGTGTAAAACATAAACCAAACGATGAAATTGGTTATTTCTTTATGTATAATGATCAACTCGATACTCCCTAGCCCCCAACAGCCTTTTTTTTCATAACACTTTAACCAGAGTGACGGGAGAGCGGCATTTCAGAAAACGTGCTTATCTCGGCGAGAAAAAGCGATTTCGGCAATAAAATTTAAAACGCGTGTAAAACATAAACCAAACGATGAAATTGGTTATTTCTTCATGTATAATGATCAACTCGATACTCCCTAGCCCCCAACAGCCTTTTTTTTCATAACACTTTAACCAGAGTGACGGGAGAGCGGCATTTCAGAAAACGTGCTTATCTCGGCGAGAAAAAGCGATTTCGGCAATAAAATTTAAAACTCGTGTAAAACATAAACCAAACGATGAAATTGGTTATTTCTTCATGTATAATGATCAACTCGATACTCCCTAGCCCCCAACAGCCTTTTTTTTCATAACACTTTAACCAGAGTGACGGGAGAGCGGCATTTCAGAAAACGTGCTTATCTCGGCGAGAAAAAGCGATTTCGGCAATAAAATTTAAAACGCGTGTAAAACATAAACCAAACGATGTAATTGGTTATTTCTTCATGTATAATGATCAACTCGATACTCCCTAGCCCCCAACAGCCTTTTTTTTTCATAACACTTTAACCAGAGTGACGGGAGAGCGGCATTTCAGAAAACGTGCTTATCTCGGCGAGAAAAAGCGATTTCGGCAATAAAATTTAAAACGCGTGTAAAACATAAACCAAACGATGAAATTGGTTATTTCTTCATGTATAATGATCAACTCGATACTCCCTAGCCCCCAACAGCCTTTTTTTTCATAACACTTTAACCAGAGTGACGGGAGAGCGGCATTTCAGAAAACGTGCTTATCTCGGCGAGAAAAAGCGATTTCGGCAATAAAATTTAAAACGCGTGTAAAACATAAACCAAACGATGAAATTGGTTATTTCTTCATGTATAATGATCAACTCGATACTCCCTAGCCCCCAACAGCCTTTTTTTTCATAACACTTTAACCAGAGTGACGGGAGAGCGGCATTTCAGAAAACGTGCTTATCTCGGCGAGAAAAAGCGATTTCGGCAATAAAATTTAAAACGCGTGTAAAACATAAACCAAACGATGAAATTGGTTATTTCTTCATGTATAATGATCAACTCGATACTCCCTAGCCCCCAACAGCCTTTTTTTTTATAACACTTTAACCAGAGTGACGGGAGAGCGGCATTTCAGAAAACGTGCTTATCTCGGCGAGAAAAAGCGATTTCGGCAATAAAATTTAAAACGCGTGTAAAACATAAACCAAACGATGAAATTGGTTATTTCTTCATGTATAATGATCAACTCGATACTCCCTAGCCCCCAACAGCCTTTTTTTTCATAACACTTTAACCAGAGTGACGGGAGAGCGGCATTTCAGAAAACGTGCTTATCTCGGCGAGAAAAAGCGATTTCGGCAATAAAATTTAAAACGCGTGTAAAACATAAACCAAACGATGAAATTGGTTATTTCTTCATGTATAATGATCAACTCGATACTCCCTAGCCCCCAACAGCCTTTTTTTTCATAACACTTTAACCAGAGTGACGGGAGAGCGGCATTTCAGAAAACGTGCTTATCTCGGCGAGAAGAAGCGATTTCGGCAATAAAATTTAAAACGCGTGTAAAACATAAACCAAACGATGAAATTGGTTATTTCTTCATGTATAATGATCAACTCGATACTCCCTAGCCCCCAACAGCCTTTTTTTTCAAAAAACTTTAACCGGAGTGACGGGAGAGCGGCATTTCAGAAAACGTGCTTATCTCGGCGAGAAAAAGCGATTTTGGCAATAAAATTTAAAACGCGTGTAAAACATAAACCAAACGATGAAATTGGTTATTTCTTCATGTAAAATGATCAACTCGATACTCCCTAGCCCCCAACAGCCTTTTTTTTCATAACACTTTAACCAGAGTGACGGGAGAGCGGCATTTCAGAAAACGTGCTTATCTCGGCGAGAAAAAGCGATTTCGGCAATAAAATTTAAAACGTGTAAAACATAAACCAAACGATGAAATTGGTTATTTCTTCATGTATAATGATCAACTCGATACTCCCTAGCCCCCAACGGCCTTTTTTTTCATAACACTTTAACCAGAGTGACGGGAGAGCGGCATTTCAGAAAACGTGCTTATCTCGGCGAGAAAAAGCGATTTCGGCAATAAAATTTAAAACGCGTGTAAAACATAAACCAAACGATGAAATTGGTTTTTTCTTCATGTATAATGATCAACTCGATACTCCCTAGCCCCCAACAGCCTTTTTTTTCATAACACTTTAGCCAGAGTGACGGGAGAGCGGCATTTCAGAAAACGTGCTTATCTCGGCGAGAAAAAGCGATTTCAGCAATAAAATTTAAAACGCGTGTAAAACATAAACCAAACGATGAAATTGGTTATTTCTTCATGTATAATGATCAACTCGATACTCCCTAGCCCCCAACAGCCTTTTTTTTCATAACACTTTAACCAGAGTGACGGGAGAGCGGCATTTCAGAAAACGTGCTTATCTCGGCGAGAAAAAGCGATTTCGGCAATAAAATTTAAAACGCGTGTAAAACATAAACCAAACGATGAAATTGGTTATTTCTTCATGTATAATGATCAACTCGATACTCCCTAGCCCCCAACAGCCTTTTTTTTCATAACACTTTAACCAGAGTGACGGGAGAGCGGCATTTCAGAAAACGTGCTTATCTCGGCGAGAAAAAGCGATTTCGGCAATAAAATTTAAAACGCGTGTAAAACATAAACCAAACGATGAAATTGGTTATTTCTTCATGTATAATGATCAACTCGATACTCCCTAGCCCCCAACAGCCTTTTTTTTTATAACACTTTAACCAGAGTGACGGGAGAGCGGCATTTCAGAAAACGTGCTTATCTCGGCGAGAAAAAGCGATTTCGGCAATAAAATTTAAAACGCGTGTAAAACATAAACCAAACGATGAAATTGGTTATTTCTTCATGTATAATGATCAACTCGATACTCCCTAGCCCCCAACAGCCTTTTTTTTCATAACACTTTAACCAGAGTGACGGGAGAGCGGCATTTCAGAAAACGTGCTTATCTCGGCGAGAAAAAGCGATTTCGGCAATAAAATTTAAAACGCGTGTAAAACATAAACCAAACGATGAAATTGGTTATTTCTTCATGTATAATGATCAACTCGATACTCCCTAGCCCCCAACAGCCTTTTTTTTCATAACACTTTAACCAGAGTGACGGGAGAGCGGCATTTCAGAAAACGTGCTTATCTCGGCGAGAAGAAGCGATTTCGGCAATAAAATTTAAAACGCGTGTAAAACATAAACCAAACGATGAAATTGGTTATTTCTTCATGTATAATGATCAACTCGATACTCCCTAGCCCCCAACAGCCTTTTTTTTCAAAAAACTTTAACCGGAGTGACGGGAGAGCGGCATTTCAGAAAACGTGCTTATCTCGGCGAGAAAAAGCGATTTTGGCAATAAAATTTAAAACGCGTGTAAAACATAAACCAAACGATGAAATTGGTTATTTCTTCATGTAAAATGATCAACTCGATACTCCCTAGCCCCCAACAGCCTTTTTTTTCATAACACTTTAACCAGAGTGACGGGAGAGCGGCATTTCAGAAAACGTGCTTATCTCGGCGAGAAAAAGCGATTTCGGCAATAAAATTTAAAACGTGTAAAACATAAACCAAACGATGAAATTGGTTATTTCTTCATGTATAATGATCAACTCGATACTCCCTAGCCCCCAACGGCCTTTTTTTTCATAACACTTTAACCAGAGTGACGGGAGAGCGGCATTTCAGAAAACGTGCTTATCTCGGCGAGAAAAAGCGATTTCGGCAATAAAATTTAAAACGCGTGTAAAACATAAACCAAACGATGAAATTGGTTATTTCTTCATGTATAATGATCAACTCGATACTCCCTAGCCCCCAACAGCCTTTTTTTTCATAACACTTTAGCCAGAGTGACGGGAGAGCGGCATTTCAGAAAACGTGCTTATCTCGGCGAGAAAAAGCGATTTCAGCAATAAAATTTAAAACGCGTGTAAAACATAAACCAAACGATGAAATTGGTTATTTCTTCATGTATAATGATCAACTCGATACTCCCTAGCCCCCAACAGCCTTTTTTTTCATAACACTTTAACCAGAGTGACGGGAGAGCGGCATTTCAGAAAACGTGCTTATCTCGGCGAGAAAAAGCGATTTCGGCAATAAAATTTAAAACGCGTGTAAAACATAAACCAAACGATGAAATTGGTTATTTCTTCATGTATAATGATCAACTCGATACTCCCTAGCCCCCAACAGCCTTTTTTTTCATAACACTTTAACCAGAGTGACGGGAGAGCGGCATTTCAGAAAACGTGCTTATCTCGGCGAGAAAAAGCGATTTCGGCAATAAAATTTAAAACGCGTGTAAAACATAAACCAAACGATGAAATTGGTTATTTCTTCATGTATAATGATCAACTCGATACTCCCTAGCCCCCAACAGCCTTTTTTTTCATAACACTTTAACCAGAGTGACGGGAGAGCGGCATTTCAGAAAACGTGCTTATCTCGGCGAGAAAAAGCGATTTCGGCAATAAAATTTAAAACGCGTGTAAAACATAAACCAAACGATGAAATTTGTTATTTCTTCATGTATAATGATCAACTCGATACTCCCTAGCCCCCAACAGCCTTTTTTTTCATAACACTTTAACCAGAGTGACGGGAGAGCGGCATTTCAGAAAACGTGCTTATCTCGGCGAGAAAAAGCGATTTCGGCAATAAAATTTAAAACGCGTGTAAAACATAAACCAAACGATGAAATGGGTTATTTCTTCATGTATAATGATCAACTCGATACTCCCTAGCCCCCAACAGCCTTTTTTTTCATAACACTTTAACCAGAGTGACGGGAGAGCGGCATTTCAGAAAACGTGCTTATCTCGGCGAGAAAAAGCGATTTCGGCAATAAAATTTAAAACGCGTGTAAAACATAAACCAAACGATGAAATTGGTTATTTCTTCATGTATAATGATCAACTCGATACTCCCTAGCCCCCAACAGCCTTTTTTTTCATAACACTTTAACCAGAGTGACGGGAGAGCGGCATTTCAGAAAACTTGCTTATCTCGGCGAGAAAAAGCGATTTCGGCAATAAAATTTAAAACGCGTGTAAAACATAAACCAAACGATGAAATTGGTTTTTTCTTCATGTATAATGATCAACTCGATACTCCCTAGCCCCCAACAGCCTTTTTTTTCATAACACTTTAACCAGAGTGACGGGAGAGCGGCATTTCAGAAAACGTGCTTATCTCGGCGAGAAAAAGCGATTTCGGCAATAAAATTTAAAACGCGTGTAAAACATAAACCAAACGATGAAATTGGTTATTTCTTCATGTATAATGATCAACTCGATACTCCCTAGCCCCCAACAGCCTTTTTTTTCATAACACTTTAACCAGAGTGACGGGAGAGCGGCATTTCAGAAAACGTGCTTATCTCGGCGAGAAAAAGCGATTTCGGCAATAAAATTTAAAACGCGTGTAAAACATAAACCAAACGATGAAATTGGTTATTTCTTCATGTATAATGATCAACTCGATACTCCCTAGCCCCCAACAGCCTTTTTTTTCATAACACTTTAACCAGAGTGACGGGAGAGCGGCATTTCAGAAAACGTGCTTATCTCGGCGAGAAAAAGCGATTTCGGCAATAAAATTTAAAACGCGTGTAAAACATAAACCAAACGATGAAATTGGTTATTTCTTCATGTATAATGATCAACTCGATACTCCCTAGCCCCCAACAGCCTTTTTTTTCATAACACTTTAACCAGAGTGACGGGAGAGCGGCATTTCAGAAAACGTGCTTATCTCGGCGAGAACAAGCGATTTCGGCAATAAAATTTAAAACGCGTGTAAAACATAAACCAAACGATGAAATTGGTTATTTCTTCATGTATAATGATCAACTCGATACTCCCTAGCCCCCAACAGCCTTTTTTTTCATAACACTTTAACCAGAGTGACGGGAGAGCGGCATTTCAGAAAACGTGCTTATCTCGGCGAGAAAAAGCGATTTCGGCAATAAAATTTAAAACGCGTGTAAAACATAAACCAAACGATGAAATTGGTTATTTCTTCATGTATAATGATCAACTCGATACTCCCTAGCCCCCAACAGCCTTTTTTTTCATAACACTTTAACCAGAGTGACGGGAGAGCGGCATTTCAGAAAACGTGCTTATCTCGGCGAGAAAAAGCGATTTCGGCAATAAAATTTAAAACGCGTGTAAAACATAAACCAAACGATGAAATTGGTTATTTCTTCATGTATAATGATCAACTCGATACTCCCTAGCCCCCAACAGCCTTTTTTTCATAACACTTTAACCAGAGTGACGGGAGAGCGGCATTTCAGAAAACGTGCTTATCTCGGCGAGAAAAAGCGATTTCGGCAATAAAATTTAAAACGCGTGTAAAACATAAACCAAACGATGAAATTGGTTATTTCTTCATGTATAATGATCAACTCGATACTCCCTAGCCCCCAACAGCCTTTTTTTTCATAACACTTTAACCAGAGTGACGGGAGAGCGGCATTTCAGAAAACGTGCTTATCTCGGCGAGAAAAAGCGATTTCGGCAATAAAATTTAAAACGCGTGTAAAACATAAACCAAACGATGAAATTGGTTATTTCTTCATGTATAATGATCAACTCGATACTCCCTAGCCCCCAACAGTCTTTTTTTTCATAACACTTTAACCAGAGTGACGGGAGAGCGGCATTTCAGAAAACGTGCTTATCTCGGCGAGAAAAAGCGATTTCGGCAATAAAATTTAAAACGCGTGTAAAACATAAACCAAACGATGAAATTGGTTATTTCTTCATGTATAATGAGCAACTCGATACTCCCTAGCCCCCAACAGCCTTTTTTTTCACAACACTTTAACCAGAGTGACGGGAGAGCGGCATTTCAGAAAACGTGCTTATCTCGGCGAGAAAAAGCGATTTCGGCAATAAAATTTAAAACGCGTGTAAAACATAAACCAAACGATGAAATTGGTTATTTCTTCATGTATAATGATCAACTCGATACTCCCTAGCCCCCAACAGCCTTTTTTTTCATAACACTTTAACCAGAGTGACGGGAGAGCGGCATTTCAGAAAACGTGCTTATCTCGGCGAGAAAAAGCGATTTCGGCAATAAAATTTAAAACGCGTGTAAAACCTAAACCAAACGATGAAATTGGTTATTTCTTCATGTATAATGATCAACTCGATACTCCCTAGCCCCCAACAGCCTTTTTTTTTCATAACACTTTAACCAGAGTGACGGGAGAGCGGCATTTCAGAAAACGTGCTTATCTCGGCGAGAAAAAGCGATTTCGGCAATAAAATTTAAAACGCGTGTAAAACATAAACCAAACGATGAAATTGGTTATTTCTTCATGTATAATGATCAACTCGATACTCCCTAGCCCCCAACAGCCTTTTTTTTCATAACACTTTAACCAGAGTGACGGGAGAGCGGCATTTCAGAAAACGTGCTTATCTCGGCGAGATAAAGCGATTTCGGCAATAAAATTTAAAACGCGTGTAAAACATAAACCAAACGATGAAATGGGTTATTTCTTCATGTATAATGATCAACTCGATACTCCCTAGCCCCCAACAGCCTTTTTTTTCATAACACTTTAACCAGAGTGACGGGAGAGCGGCATTTCAGAAAACGTGCTTATCTCGGCGAGAAAAAGCGATTTCGGCAATAAAATTTAAAACGCGTGTAAAACATAAACCAAACGATGAAATTGGTTATTTCTTCATGTATAATGATCAACTCGATACTCCCTAGCCCCCAACAGCCTTTTTTTTCATAACACTTTAACCAGAGTGACGGGAGAGCGGCATTTCAGAAAACGTGCTTATCTCGGCGAGAAAAAGCGATTTCGGCAATAAAATTTAAAACGCGTGTAAAACATAAACCAAACGATGAAATTGGTTATTTCTTCATGTATAATGATCAACTCGATACTCCCTAGCCCCCAACAGCCTTTTTTTTCATAACACTTTAACCAGAGTGACGGGAGAGCGGCATTTCAGAAAACGTGCTTATCTCGGCGAGATAAAGCGATTTCGGCAATAAAATTTAAAACGCGTGTAAAACATAAACCAAACGATGAAATGGGTTATTTCTTCATGTATAATGATCAACTCGATACTCCCTAGCCCCCAACAGCCTTTTTTTTCATAACACTTTAACCAGAGTGACGGGAGAGCGGCATTTCAGAAAACGTGCTTATCTCGGCGAAAAAAAGCGATTTCGGCAATAAAATTTAAAACGCGTGTAAAACATAAACCAAACGATGAAATTGGTTATTTCTTCATGTATAATGATCAACTCGATACTCCCTAGCCCCCAACAGCCTTTTTTTTCATAACACTTTAACCAGAGTGACGGGAGAGCGGCATTTCAGAAAACGTGCTTATCTCGGCGAGAAAAAGCGATTTCGGCAATAAAATTTAAAACTCGTGTAAAACATAAACCAAACGATGAAATTGGTTATTTCTTCATGTATAATGATCAACTCGATACTCCCTAGCCCCCAACAGCCTTTTTTTTCATAACACTTTAACCAGAGTGACGGGAGAGCGGCATTTCAGAAAACGTGCTTATCTCGGCGAGGAAAAGCGATTTCGGCAATAAAATTTAAAACGCGTGTAAAACATAAACCAAACGATGAAATTGGTTATTTCTTCATGTATAATGATCAACTCGATACTCCCTAGCCCCCAACAGCCTTTTTTTTCATAACACTTTAACCAGAGTGACGGGAGAGCGGCATTTCAGAAAACGTGCTTATCTCGGCGAGAAAAAGCGATTTCGGCAATAAAATTTAAAACGCGTGTAAAACATAAACCAAACGATGAAATTGGTTATTTCTTCATGTATAATGATCAACTCGATACTCCCTAGCCCCCAACAGCCTTTTTTTTCATAACACTTTAACCAGAGTGACGGGAGAGCGGCATTTCAGAAAACGTGCTTATCTCGGCGAGAAAAAGCGATTTCGGCAATAAAATTTAAAACGCGTGTAAAACATAAACCAAACGATGAAATTGGTTATTTCTTCATGTATAATGATCAACTCGATACTCCCTAGCCCCCAACAGCCTTTTTTTTCATAACACTTTAACCAGAGTGACGGGAGAGCGGCATTTCAGAAAACGTGCTTATCTCGGCGAGAAAAAGCGATTTCGGCAATAAAATTTAAAACGCGTGTAAAACATAAACCAAACGATGAAATGGGTTATTTCTTCATGTATAATGATCAACTCGATACTCCCTAGCCCCCAACAGCCTTTTTTTTCATAACACTTTAACCAGAGTGACGGGAGAGCGGCATTTCAGAAAACGTGCTTATCTCGGCGAGAAAAAGCGATTTCGGCAATAAAATTTAAAACGCGTGTAAAACATAAACCAAACGATGAAATTGGTTATTTCTTCATGTATAATGATCAACTCGATACTCCCTAGCCCCCAACAGCCTTTTTTTTCATAACACTTTAACCAGAGTGACGGGAGAGCGGCATTTCAGAAAACGTGCTTATCTCGGCGAGAAAAAGCGATTTCGGCAATAAAATTTAAAACGCGTGTAAAACATAAACCAAACGATGAAATGGGTTATTTCTTCATGTATAATGATCAACTCGATACTCCCTAGCCCCCAACAGCCTTTTTTTTCATAACACTTTAACCAGAGTGACGGGAGAGCGGCATTTCAGAAAACGTGCTTATCTCGGCGAGAAAAAGCGATTTCGGCAATAAAATTTAAAACGCGTGTAAAACATAAACCAAACGATGAAATTGGTTATTTCTTCATGTATAATGATCAACTCGATACTCCCTAGCCCCCAACAGCCTTTTTTTTCATAACACTTTAACCAGAGTGACGGGAGAGCGGCATTTCAGAAAACTTGCTTATCTCGGCGAGAAAAAGCGATTTCGGCAATAGAATTTAAAACGCGTGTAAAACATAAACCAAACGATGAAATTGGTTTTTTCTTCATGTATAATGATCAACTCGATACTCCCTAGCCCCCAACAGCCTTTTTTTTCATAACACTTTAACCAGAGTGACGGGAGAGCGGCATTTCAGAAAACGTGCTTATCTCGGCGAGAAAAAGCGATTTCGGCAATAAAATTTAAAACGCGTGTAAAACATAAACCAAACGATGAAATTGGTTATTTCTTCATGTATAATGATCAACTCGATACTCCCTAGCCCCCAACAGCCTTTTTTTTCACAACACTTTAACCAGAGTGACGGGAGAGCGGCATTTCAGAAAACGTGCTTGGCGAGAAAAAGCGATTTCGGCAATAAAATTTAAAACGCGTGTAAAACATAAACCAAACGATGAAATTGGTTATTTCTTCATGTATAATGATCAACTCGATACTCCCTAGCCCCCAACAGCCTTTTTTTTCATAACACTTTAACCAGAGTGACGGGAGAGCGGCATTTCAGAAAACGTGCTTATCTCGGCGAGAAAAAGCGATTTCGGCAATAAAATTTAAAACGCGTGTAAAACATAAACCAAACAATGAAATTGGTTATTTCTTCATGTATAATGATCAACTCGATACTCCCTAGCCCCCAACAGCCTTTTTTTTCATAACACTTTAACCAGAGTGACGGGAGAGCGGCATTTCAGAAAACGTGCTTATCTCGGCGAGAAAAAGCGATTTCGGCAATAAAATTTAAAACGCGTGTAAAACATAAACCAAACGATGAAATGGGTTATTTCTTCATGTATAATGATCAACTCGATACTCCCTAGCCCCCAACAGCCTTTTTTTTCATAACACTTTAACCAGAGTGACGGGAGAGCGGCATTTCAGAAAACGTGCTTATCTCGGCGAGAAAAAGCGATTTCGGCAATAAAATTTAAAACGCGTGTAAAACATAAACCAAACGATGAAATTGGTTATTTCTTCATGTATAATGATCAACCCGATACTCCCTAGCCCCCAACAGCCTTTTTTTTCATAACACTTTAACCAGAGTGACGGGAGAGCGGCATTTCAGAAAACGTGCTTATCTCGGCGAGAAAAAGCGATTTCGGCAATAAAATTTAAAACGCGTGTAAAACATAAACCAAACGATGAAATTGGTTATTTCTTCATGTATAATGATCAACTCGATACTCCCTAGCCCCCAACAGCCTTTTTTTTCATAACACTTTAACCAGAGTGACGGGAGAGCGGCATTTCAGAAAACGTGCTTATCTCGGCGAGAAAAAGCGATTTCGGCAATAAAATTTAAAACGCGTGTAAAACATAAACCAAACGATGAAATTGGTTATTTCTTCATGTATAATGATCAACTCGATACTCCCTAGCCCCCAACAGCCTTTTTTTTCATAACACTTTAACCAGAGTGACGGGAGAGCGGCATTTCAGAAAACGTGCTTATCTCGGCGAGAAAAAGCGATTTCGGCAATAAAATTTAAAACGCGTGTAAAACATAAACCAAACGATGAAATTGGTTATTTCTTCATGTATAATGATCAACTCGATACTCCCTAGCCCCCAACAGCCTTTTTTTTCATAACACTTTAACCAGAGTGACGGGAGAGCGGCATTTCAGAAAACGTGCTTATCTCGGCGAGAAAAAGCGATTTCGGCAATAAAATTTAAAACGCGTGTAAAACATAAACCAAACGATGAAATTGGTTATTTCTTCATGTATAATGATCAACTCGATACTCCCTAGCCCCCAACAGCCTTTTTTTTCATAACACTTTAACCAGAGTGATGGGAGAGCGGCATTTCAGAAAACGTGCTTATCTCGGCGAGAAAAAGCGATTTCGGCAATAAAATTTAAAACGCGTGTAAAACATAAACCAAACGATGAAATTGGTTATTTCTTCATGTATAATGATCAACTCGATACTCCCTAGCCCCCAACAGCCTTTTTTTCATAACACTTTAACCAGAGTGACGGGAGAGCGGCATTTCAGAAAACTTGCTTATCTCGGCGAGAAAAAGCGATTTCGGCAATAGAATTTAAAACGCGTGTAAAACATAAACCAAACGATGAAATTGGTTTTTTCTTCATGTATAATGATCAACTCGATACTCCCTAGCCCCCAACAGCCTTTTTTTTCATAACACTTTAACCAGAGTGACGGGAGAGCGGCATTTCAGAAAACGTGCTTATCTCGGCGAGAAAAAGCGATTTCGGCAATAAAATTTAAAACGCGTGTAAAACATAAACCAAACGATGAAATTGGTTATTTCTTCATGTATAATGATCAACTCGATACTCCCTAGCCCCCAACAGCCTTTTTTTTCATAACACTTTAACCACAGTGACGGGAGAGCGGCATTTCAGAATACGTGCTTATCTCGGCGAGAAAAAGCGATTTCGGCAATAAAATTTAAAACGCGTGTAAAACATAAACCAAACGATGAAATTGGTTATTTCTTCATGTATAATGATCAACTCGAGTCGAGCTCCAGGGAGAGAGGCTGATTTTTTGCTTTTTGAGGCCGACCGACGAACCGGCGCGGGGCGGACTCAAAAGCCCGCAGAGCCGTAGGCACTTAGAAAAGTTTCGCCTTTGGCTGTGAGCTCCAGGGGGAGAGGCTGGTTTTGCGTTATTTCAGGCCGGCTGGAGAACCGGCGTGGGTCGGACGCACAATCCCCGCAGAGCCGTGGGCACTTAGAAAATTTTCGCCAAGTTGGCTCTGAGCGCCTGGTACCTAATATGGAAGTATAGAGGCCGACTTTCGGGCAAGATCACGCCGCGTTAGGCTTCCAGGACCCCGGCTAAGCAATTTTACCGGCCCGCCCGGTTCTTTTTTTGAACCAGTCCGGTTCTTTTTACACTTCCAGCTGGAGCTCAGCAGCGGCTTTTGGCGCAAGATCACGCCGGGTTAGGCTTCCAGGACCTCGGCTAAGGAATTCTACCGGGCCGCCCGGTTCTTTTTTTGAACCAGCCCGGTTCTTTTTACACTTCCAGCTGAAGCTCACGAGCGGCTTTTGGGACAAGATCACGCCGTGTTAGGCTTCCAGAGCCCCGGCTAAGCAATTTTACCGGCCCGCCCGGTTCTTTTTTTTTAACCAGCCCGGTTCTTTTTACACTTCCAGCTGGAGCTCAGCAGCGGCTTTTTGGACAATATCACGCCGGGTTAGGCTTCCAGGACCCCGGCTAAGCAATTTTACCGGGCCGCCCGGTTCTTTTTTTTAACCAGCCCGGTTCTTTTTACACTTCCAGCTGGAGCTCACGAGCGGCTTTTTGGACAAGATCACGCCTGGTTAGGCTTCCAGAGCCCCGGCTAAGCAATTTTAACGGGCCGCCCGGTTCTTTTTTTTAACCAGCCTGGTTCTTTTTACACTTCCAGCTGGAGCTCAGCAGCGGCTTTTTGGACAAGATCACGCCGTGTTAGGCTTCCAGAGCCCCGGCTAAGCAATTTTACCGGGTCGCCCGGTTCTTTTTTTAACCAGCCCGGTTCTTTTTACACTTCCAGCTGGAGCTCAGCAGCGGCTTTTTGCACAGTATCACGCCGGGTTAGGCTTCCAGGACCCCGGCTAGGCAATTTTACCGGGCCGCCCGGTTCTTTTTTTTAACCAGCCCGGTTCTTTTTACACTTCCAGCTGGAGCTCAGCAGCGGCTTTTTGGACAAGATCACGCCGTGTTAGGCTTCCAGAGCCCCGGCTAAGCAATTTTACCGGGTCGCCCGGTTCTTTTTTTTAACCAGCCCGGTTCTTTTTACACTTCCAGCTGGAGCTCAGCAGCGGCTTTTTGGACAAGATCACGCCGTGTTAGGCTTCCAGAGCCCCGGCTAAGCAATTTTACCGGGTCGCCCGGTTCTTTTTTTAACCAGCCCGGTTCTTTTCACACATCCAGCTGGAGCTCAGCAGCGTGTAAAACATAAACCAAACGATGAAATTGGTTATTTCTTCATGTATAATGATCAACTCGATACTCCCTAGCCCCCAACAGCCTTTTTTTTCATAACACTTTAACCAGAGTGACGGGAGAGCGGCATTTCAGAAAAAGTGCTTATCTCGGCGAGAAAAAGCGATTTCGGCAATAAAATTTAAAACGCGTGTAAAACATAAACCAAACGATGAAATTGGTTATTTCTTCATGTATGATGATCAACTCGATACTCCCTAGCCCCCAACAGCCTTTTTTTTCATAACACTTTAACCAGAGTGACGGGAGAGCGGCATTTCAGAAAACGTGCTTATCTCGGCGAGAAAAAGCGATTTCGGCAATAAAATTTAAAACGCGTGTAAAACATAAACCAAACGATGAAATTGGTTATTTCTTCATGT